>NC_081406.1:61748143-62056164 GCF_030272615.1 Cryptomeria japonica | reverse complement strand
ATGCCACTCCTCAAGTGGAGCAGCATAATGGAATAGGGAAGCTTGTGCCTCCACTTTGGCATTGTTGTCAAAGGGGGAGAAGATGTGAAGCAGAGAAAATATCTGTAGAAAATGGGGAGAAGATGTGAAGCGGAGAAGGTATCTTTGTTTATTGCCATCAATGCCAAAGGGGGAGATTGTTGGCATTATGTGAACCGGTATGAGGACATAATGACATTGTATGTTGTCATTGACATCAATATGTTGAAGAAGTGAGAACCTACATATGAGAGAACTAGTAGAACACTATGAACCGACATTTGTGCAAGAGTGAAGCGGTGTGTTTGTTCATGATGAACCGGCATATAGTTATAAGAACCGGCACATGGAAGTATTGTATGACTATCGGTTGGTAGTGTCAACTTCAGGGTTTTCGGTTTAAGTGCTTCAAGCCTGTGTGGCTCAACCGGTGACTTTGTGTGATGAGTTAGCATGGTAACAAAGAATAGATCATGTTGCCACATAAGCCTTGTGCGCATGAAAGATCTTGCATGAAGGAGATTGTTCCTATGTACCTCGGGAATGTGAGAAGTCTATAAAATAGTGATAACATGTGATGGGTTATCGACTGCCATAAAATCAGTGGAAATGGATGATGGAGAATGTCTTGAGATTGAATCAAGAACTATTGCATTTAATGCAGTGTGCTCAACGGTCAGGATTGAACCGTTTGAATTCCTTAACCTAACAAGTTTAGGGTTTAGGTTTTATGCTACCAACCTATCTATCTTCCTATAAGGTTGATGTTGTGTCTCTTTCTGAGGTCATTGGCAAAAGTTGTGTGTGTGTATCCAAGAGAAGGGATACGTGATTCTTGCCACACCAAAAGGAGAGAAGTAATACCTACAGAGTGTAAGTGCAAAAGGTGAAGAGGAGCTTGAGTGGATTTGCATTGGCATTGAGTGTTGTTACCAAATCATTGTAATACCTATTGATCTCTAACCACCTCAATAGTTGGAAAATCCCTTAATAGGGTAGCCTTAACCGGCTTGCTGTAAATCCTTTAACAGGGTAATTCAAAGCTATTGAGTTCAAAATCCTTTAGTTATTGAGTTCTTGAAATCCTCTAACAAGGTTTAACCCTTAACTGGGTATTCTAGCCATCCCTTAAACCGGGTGATCCCTAACAGGATTGGTTCCTAGCATAACCTATTGTAATGTCTCTAACTGGACATGGCTCCTAACAGAGCGGACTTCTAAAGAGTTCAAAAATAGCTTGTGGGTATTCATCCCCACCATGGTTTTTCCCAGTTGGGTTTCCACGTGAAAAATATGTGTGTCATGTGTAATGCTTTTATCTTGTGATGCTTTGCTATTGTTTGTCAAGCATATGATGGTTCTGTGTTTTATGTTTGTCAATAAAACATGTTGAACTAGTTGTTATTATGATCGGATGATAGATTACATGTTTATGCATAAGGGTGAAATGGTAGTGTAGTCTTTAGTTAAGTGAAAAGCTAAGTGAGTAACCGGTTAATGCTTGTATCAGTCATTCTTAGCTTTACCGGTTGCACTCTGTTTCAAACTGGTGTCACTGTTTGCTAGTCATTTGAAGTGTCTACTATCAAACTGGTTTATGACTATATTTTTGTCTGTACTGATTCACCCCCCCCTCTCAGTATCAGGTTAGTACTATTCATTCATCATTGAGCTATCACAAGATTCAAACATTGGAGTTGACATTCATGTTCTATGTTTATGATGACTGCATGAAACCCTAATTCCTTGTGGAGATAAATAAAACTCCACTAAAAGGTACAACATTAGTGTTTCAAATATTATCTAACATTTCCCTCAAAAGGATATCATTTCCATTACTGTAATTTAATTACATTTCATTTCTATTTCATGGTTAATTCTGAAAGTAGGGTTTGACCTAAGGAAAACCCCTATTCCCAACCTATTTCCCTTCTCTATTGTGCACAAGAACAAGTATGAAGATACAATCTTTATAATTAGATTTATTTACAAAGATGAACAAGTTCCCCTTTGGATGACGAAAAGTGCAGAGGACTAGAGAGACAAGAATTCTAGTCTTGACATTTTAGGAGCTTCTTTGGGGAATAGATCTGAACACTCTTACATTGCTCAGATCTAGGTTTCTGGCATGATCCAATGACTATAGCTCATTGTTTATGCATTTTTACTTTATTTCCAATATATTTACCCTAATTTCAACATTTTTACAATTCAATTTAAAATAGGATAATCAACCCTCCAAAGTGAATCTAATAGTAACTCTCAACCCTATCCTTGTTGATTCATGGCTAGATCTATTATATTCACTCCTCTTTTAAATGTAATGGTCTCCAAGTCAAGATATTATTGGTTTTCATACATCTAATGGTGGAAACCCTAATATTTTTCACCATTATAAAAATGAATTATGTTACTATTTCTCTATGATTTGTTATCATGAAATAGAGTAGTTAATGATAGTACATCAAGACACACGATGAAATAAATGAATAGTTCCAAGGATTTCTCCTCTTACATAATTCATTAATTTACATGTAAAAGTTTCAAAATTCAAATTAAAAGCTAACCACATTACTTTCTCTTTAATATCTATATTAAAAATTTATAGAAAATGAATGTTTTAGTGTTTGTTTCACAACTTGATGTTGCATTAGTACTCTAAATAATGTAAGAATTGAATTCCTAATTGTAATGTGGGTGAAATGTGAATGAGAGATCAAGAGGGAAAATACCCTTTCCTTCTAAGGAGAGACGAGAGTTTCACTATTGATTTCTCTTCAAACACTTTTCACCTAATTACATTAGAAGAGGAGAGGAGAATTCACTAGATTCAACCTTCAAGGATAAAGATCGAATTCTCAATGAAATGGGAATGAGAAGTTGATCTCCTCTTCCTTATTTGAAATGGAAAGGAATTGATTGAATTATGTAGTGCAAAAGTGACTAAGAACTGATTATAACTTGAGATCAGAGTATGGGATGAAGTTGTGCACCTAGATCTGGTAGTAATATGTTGAGACGAAGTTTCCCTGCAAATTTGAGGAAAAGTTGCTTGAATAATGGTGGGAATGTACACGGTCCTCTGAAAAAATTGATGAAATGAAACAGGTTTTTCCACCTCTACAAATGGAGCCTGATCTAGAAGTATAGATGCACACCTACAACCTACACACAGAAAAATAGAGGAAAATAGGTTGGGATTGGGTGTTTGCCTTTAGGTCAAACCCTAGTTTTGGAATTAACCAAATAATGAAAAAAAGTACTTGCAAGTAGATGTAAATGAAAGACTGGATTGTAAATCACCTCAAGGGAGGTTGTGATAGTAATGCTAATAGAAATTCTTATGTGGAATTGAATTTTGGAATCAATCTCCTCTTCAATGGTTGAATCCTTGACTTGAATGCAACACCTAGCCTTGAAGGGAGACTTGAGAATGCTCAATGTTGTAAGAGAATGCTTGGTCTCATGTAAACTTCCCACTCATCCAACTTCAACCTATGCAAATGAGAGGACTAATGCCCCTTAAATACATGTTAGTGGATTTGATTTTCATCACAGGCCAACATCGGGGGAGTTTTCCACCCAATGCACAACCCACAATGCATTTTATAGGAAGGTCATGCCCCAAAATATGTAAGGAAAGCAAGTGCGGAAATTCGCTTCCCTAATGCCAATTTGCAGGGGAAAACAAACTAGTGTTTACAAATTTTCAACTTTTATAGAATATGGCACAAGCTTGAGCATACACAATTAAACAACACAGAGATAGAACACAAAGAGTTAATGTGGGAAAACCCTTTTGGGAGAAAAAAGCCACCACCAACAAAAAATAACTTTATTATCAGGTTGTCAAATACAATAAAGCTAAGTCTGCAGACTTCCTTTCACTTTGTCAATCAATCATTCCAGATGTAACATACAACACTCGGATCACACTACAATTATAGATCACTCAAAGGCTATCATAACTCGTAACCCTACATTCAGTTCACATTTGGCTTCAAATACCAAACTGGTTGACTGTTACACCTGCATGAGACGGTTGGGAAGTCGAACTGTCTCTGTCAGTCTGCAATCATAGAAAACCAATTATCCCACATGCATCAGGGAGTCAGGTCGGTTTGAATTCATATACACCGACAGTCTCATCCTTAGTGTCCGAGTGTTCAACTTTTTGGATCTCGGTTCAATCTCACATCCATAGTCGGTCTCTACTCCATCGGCCATTGGTATAGCTTTCAATCGATAGATCCGATCACCCGATGATACCCGATCGCCGAAGGCAACTCCATCAAGTCATTGACAAAACACATGAAACATTACCCCGATCTTCGATAACCAAGAGAGGCCCTCATCGGCTCATCGGAAACAATAGTGCGATGTTACCCTGATCTGCATTGTTATCCCAATAACCTAAGGTGGTCTCATCAGGTCATCGACACATGCCCAAAATGCTATCCTGAAAAGTGAAGCACTCTGAGACAAACCAGAGAGGACTCATTGGGACTTTGATGTAGCCTTCATCACATCGACCCAATTGCCGATATCCACCCAAAGAGCCTAAGATAGTTCCATTGGGTTATCAGCACAACTCTAATGTAGTCTTCCCGATAGCCAAAGTTATCCTAATGACCAAAGTCAACTTCATCGGGTCATCAGGATAACATCAAACTTGCTTCTCTGAGCTTTGATGAAAGAGGATACATCGGCAAGAGTCATATCGATAGAGCTCATAGATTTCCTTCACACTGTTTCATCGACAAGAGTTAACCCGATTAGTATGAACAAAGGTCAAGTGAATTAGAGGCACAATTCTAACAAACTCCCACTTGATGAGGAATTCACTAGACTGATTACCATTTTAGACGTTACTAAGAAACATGGGTATCAAGACCCATAGAATTTGAACACCACCTGAACTTGTGCATGCTCACCGATTTCGTCAAGGCATTTGCAACATTTTCTAGAGTGCCTACCTTGTTAAGATAAACTTTTCCATCTTCCACCATGTCACAAACAAAGAGACACTGAACATCAACATGCCTCGATCTGGCATGGAAAGTAGGATTCTTTGCCAAACATATGGCACTCTGACTATCACTCTAGATTTCAACCTACCCTACATCAAAAACAATATCTGAACACAAATGCCTAAGCCAGACTGCTTCTTTACAAGCATGTGTGACCACCATATATTTTACCTTTGTAGTGGACAAAGCGACTACAGCTTGTCGCTTGCTCATCCAACTAATTGCTCCACCATTCAGGACAAAAACACATCCACTAGTGGATCTCCTGCTATCAATATCCCCTGCCCAATAAGTATCCATATAACCACAAATGCTGAGAGTTCTCTTTGAATCCTTCAGATTACCATGATAACATAATGCAAAGTCTAAAGTACCCTTTAGATATCTAAACACTCTCTTTACAACATCCCAATGCGGTTTCTCTAGATTCGACATAAACTTGCTAAGTACTACCCCTAGTTGGGCAATGTATGGTCTTGTACAGACCATAGCATACATCAGATTGCCTATAGAACTTGCATAAGGTACACTTTTCATGTCTTCAATCTCTTTTGGAGATTTCAGATTGTCAAACATAGATAACCTAGTTCCCTCCAAGATGGGAACAACCTGTGGTTTATAGTCAAACATATGAAACCCATCAAGAACATTGGTTATATACTTTCTCTAGTTGAGCCAGAGTTTCCTCTTAGATCTATCCCTTTTGATCTCCATTCCTAGAATGTAATTTGCTGGTGCTAAGTCCTTCATTTCAAATTTCATAGAAAGCTGTGATTTTAAATCTGAGATCATACCTTTTGTATTTCCTATGAACAACATATCATCTACATACAAAGATATGATAAGAATACTATCACCATTAGTTTTGTAGTATACACAATGATCAACCTTTGATCTCACAAATTCCAAGGACAAAACAAATGTATCATACTTTTGATACCACATTCTGGGAGACTGTTTCAAACCATACAGAGACTTCTTGAGTTTGCATACCAGATGTTCTTTACCTTTTTCCACCAAGTGCTCAGGCTGGGACATATAAATTTCTTCTTCAAGATCACCATGAAGAAATGTTGTCTTCACATCCATGTGCTGAATCTCCCAATCATATGTCACTACAAGTGACAAGAGAAATCTGATAGATGTCAGCTTAGCTACAGGAGAGAATATTTCCCCATAGTCAATACCTTCTTTTTGTGAATACCCCTTTGCAACTAGTCTTGCTTTATACTTGTCAATGCTACCATCTGGACCATACTTCTTTTTGAACACCCACTTGTATCCTATAGGCTTTCTTCCTTTAGGCAATGGCACCAAATCCCAAGTTCCATTTTTATCCAATGATGACATTTCATCATTCATGGCTTCCAACCAAGAATCTAAATCAAGCATTTCAAGTGCTTCTTTGACAGTCCTAGGCTCATCAGTATCTCCAAGTAAAACATAAGTACAATTAACATTCAGCATAGAGTGACTGTACTTATTAGTTGTATACCTATTAGGTTGCTGCCTCTCTTGAGTATATCTTCTCAATGTTGGTGTTGAGGATTTTCGAGGTTCCATGGGAGGCTCATCATAATGTTCTTCTTTAGAACTACTTGAATCGCTTGAACTTTCCTCATCTTCAAGTATCTTTGGAGATTCTTCTTTGGCTGGAGGAATTTCAACCTCAGCTTCTCCTCTCTTTTCTATATTATGATCTAGTGACACAGGCTTCAGCTCATGAAAAATCACACTTCTGTTGTACACAACCTTACCAGTCACTGGATTCCAAAGTTTGTATCCTTTCACACCAACTCCATAGCCAATTAAGACACATTTCACCACTTTGTTATCCAACTTAGATCTATTCACATCAGGCACATGAGCAAATGCCTCTGCACCAAAAACATGAAGGTGTTGGCATTATGTGAACCGGTATGAGCACATAATGGTATTGTATGTTGTCATTGATGTCAATATGTGATATGATGTGAACTGGCATATGTGATATGTGAGAAGAGAGAATCGGCATATGTGTGAACCGGTATATATGCCAAAGTGAAGCGGTATGTTTGTTCAAGATAAACTAGCATGTCAAGGTGAATTGGCATGTAGTTATGGGAACCGACATATGGAAGCATTGTATGACTACCGGTTGGTAGGTAGTTTCCACTTCAGGGTTTTCGGTTGGAGTACCTTAAGCCTATGTGACTCAATCGGTGATCTTTGTGTGATGAGTTAGCAGTATAACGAAGAACAGATTGTGTTGCCATGTAAACCCTGTGTACATGAAGGATCTTCCATGAAGAAGACTATCCCTATCCACCTTGGGAATGTGCAAAGTTTGTCAAACAGTGATAACACATGATGGGTTATCAGCCGCCATGAAATCAATGGATAATGGACGATGGAGAATGTCTTGAGATCGATTCAAGATTGTTGCATTTAATGTAGTATGATTCAATAGTTAGGATTGAACTATTTGAATTGCTTAACCTAACAGGTTTAAGGTTTAGGGTTTTTGCTACTGACCTGTCTATTTTCTATAAGGTCAATATTGTGTTTCTTTCTAAAGTTGTATGTGTGTATCCAAGGGAAGTGATACATGATTCTTGCCAGACCAAAAGAGAGAAGAGATACCTGCCAAGTGAATGTGCAGAAGGTGAAGAGGAGCCAAAATGGATCTGCATTAGCATTTAGTGTTGTTACCAGATCATTGTAATCCCTTTTGATCTTTAACCACTTCAACAGTTGTGAAATCCCTTAACAGGGTAGCCTTAACCGGCTTGATAAAAATCCTTTAACAAGGTAACTCGAAGTTATTGAGTTTTGGGAAGCTATAGAACTCTGGAGATCCTTTAGCTATTGAGTTCTTGAAATCCTCTAACAAGGTAACCCTAACGAGTTTTAACCCTTAACCAGGTATTATAGCCATCCCTTAACTGGGTGATCCCTAACAGGATCGGTTCCTAGCAGAACCTATTGTAATGTCTTTAATCGGACAAGGCTCCTAATATAGAGGACTTCTAAAGAGTTCAAAAAGTAGCTTGTGGGTATTCATCCCCACCGTGGTTTTTCCTAGTTGGGTTTCCATGTGAAAAATATGTGTTTCATGTGTGATGCTTTTATCTTGTGATGCTTTGTTATGACCTGTTATGCATATGATGGTTCTGTGTTTTATGCCTATCTATAAAACATATTGAACTAACTATTGTGAAGATCTGATGATACTTTACCTGTTCATGCATGAGGTTGTAATGGTACTATAGTATTGAGCTAAGAGGAAAGCTAAGTGAGTAACTAGTTTATGATTGTTTTAGTTGTTCTGGGTCTTACCAGTTGCACTCTGTTTCAAAAAGTGTCACTGTTTGCCAGTCATTTGGAGTATTTGCTATCAAACTAGTTTTGGATTATATTTTGTCTGTACTGATTCACCCCACCCCCTCTCAGTACCGATTTGGTACTATTCGTTCATCATTGAGTTATGAATTGGTATCAAAGCACTCTAGGTCCTTTGTGTTGTAAGCTTAATCACTTGAGGTAAAGATCACAGTCAAATGATGAAGAGGGAAGGTCCAAAGTTTAACAAGGAGAATTTAGGTATATGGAAAGATAGGATGAATATATTCATCAGAAGCATGGGTGCTCAACACTGGATTTATGTTGAGAATGTCTATGTTGTCCCTACCAATGCTCTCACCGATGACCAACAAAGAGAGATACAAGAAAATGGGCAAGTCATGGAAGCCCTTATTAGTATTCTATCTGACATTGAGTTTATTGATGTTCAGGACAAGGTAAATCCCAAAGAGGTACGGGATGCTCTTGAAAATATCTATGGTGGTGATGAACATGTAAAACAGGAAAAGGAAGAAAGCTTGAGAGGGAAGTTTGAAATTATGTGGATGGTTAAAGGTGAGACCATCCAGCAGTATGGAATAAGAATCAAAATAGTTGTTGGAGAAATCAAGAATGTAGGTGGTAAAATAGAAGATTCCACTATGGTAAGAAAAGTCCTAAGATCCCTATTGCCGGTCTATGCAATAAGGGTTGCTGCTATTTAGGAGCTGAGATCAATAAACAAGACTAAGGTATCCTTGGATTCCATCATAGCCAAGTTGACAGCCTATGAGCTAAATAGTTTTGATGGTAGTGTTCAAAAGACTGAATCAACTTTTAAAGCCTCTGCTATACCATCCAGAAAAGGAAAAGAAGCTAGCACCAGTGGTGAACCTAGACAGAGAAGAGAAATGGATGATGAGGAGATTTTGATGGCATTTGAAGCTCTCCTTGCCAGGAAGCTTCCTAAAGGAACTGGTAAATACAAAGGTAAGCTACCTTTGAAATGATTTACTTGTAACCGGATAGGACATATTACTATAAACTGCCCTCATCACGATAACAAGGACAAACCAGAAAGGTTCAGGAAATTCAAAGGAGGAAACCAGAGAAACTATTTTGTGGTAGTTGATAAAGGTGTCACAGATGAAGAATCAAAGGATGAAGAAAATGAAGATGTTGTGTTTGTTGTTGTCAAAGAAGATGTGTCAGACAAGAAAGCTCTTGTCTCCCGGTTTGATAATTCCAATGAGTGGATCATTGACAGTGGTTGTTGTCACCATATGACGAGTGGCCAGAGCAAGTTTCTATCCTTGGAGGAGTATGATGGAGGTGTGGTTCACTTTGGCAATGATGCACCATGCATGGTCAAAGGCAGAGGGTCCATCTCTCTGAATGGAAAGAGCAGTGCTAACAATGTTTATTGGGTTGATGGTCTCAGACACAACCTTCTAAGTGTTGCCCAACTGAATGACAGTGGCCTCACTCTAGAATTCAAGAATGGAGTCTGTAGAATCAAAGGAAAAGATGGTGAATTGGTGGCCACCGGCATGCAGACCAAAGGTAACCTATTTCATCTGAATGCAAATATAAGTACATGTCTTATGACTAAGTTTGATGCTAAGAAAACCAGATAATACCTTGTGTAGAGAGTGTCAATTGGGGAAAATGTCTTCCTCAACCTTTAAAGGTAAATTTTTCACTACTGACAACTTGCTTGATCTTGTGCATACTAATTTGTGTGGACCTATGAAAACTAGAAGTGTGCAGGGTGATAGGTACTTCATGATTCTCACTGATGACTGCTCAAGAATGATGTGGGTCACATTCTTGAAAGACAAGTTTGAAGCCTTTGTGAAGTTCAAAGTTTTAAGAGCATTAGTGGAGAAGGAAAGCGGTAAAAGGATCAAGTGTCTCAGAATTGATCAAGGAGGGGAATTCACTTCCAGTGAATTCAACAAGTATTGTGAAGAATTTGGCATCAAGAGGCAACTATATGTCCCCTAGACTCCATAGCAGAATGGCCTAGTAGAGAGGAATAACTGGACTATGGTTGAAGCAGCTAGAACCATGTTGATTTAAGGAAAGGTAGCTCACACCTTTTGGAGAGAAGCGGTGAGCACTATAGTCTACACAATGAATCAGGTACTCATTAAGAAAGGTAAGGACAAAACTCCTTATGAGTATTCGACCGGTAAGACACCTGTGGTTAGCTACTTTAGGGTATTTGGTAGCAAATGTTACATCAAGAGGAGTGAACATCAGGGCAAATTTGAAGCTAAATGCAATGAGGGAATATTCCTAGGATAGTCCACAAAGAGTAAAGCTCTCAAGTGTTACAACAATAGGACTCAGAGAATTATGGAAAGTATCAATGTAAGAGTTGATGAATCCTCTGAGAAAACTGAGGAAACCGACAATGAGTAAACTGTAAATTAACTGGTTGCAACCTTTTGGGAACTGGTTGTCAGTCAATCAAGTACTAGTAACAGTGTTCCTAAACCAATGAATGCTGATACTGATGAAGAGGAAAAGCAAGAAGAACCAATCAAGACCATTCCTCAGTATGTCAAGCTAAATCATGATCCTAGGTAGATCATAGGAAATAAGGATGCAGGAATCCTTACAAGAAGAAAGATCAAAGAAAACTCATGTATGATCTCTAAATTTGAGCCTAAATCATTCAAAGAGGCTCATAAAGATGAAGATTGGATCAAGGAAATGGAAGAGGAACTTGACTAGATAGAGAAAAATGGTACATGGTCCTTGGTACCCAGACCAAAGCATAAAAATGTCATTGGCACCAAATGGGTGTTCAGAAACAAGCTGAATGAGGATGGCATAGTGATTAGGAATAAATCCAAATTGGTGTGCAAAGGATATGCTCAAGAAGAAGGAGAAGACTATGGAGAAACCTTTGCTCCTATAGCCAGATTGGAAGGAGTTTGTATGCTTCTTGCATATGCAACTTTTAAAGGGTTCAAATTATATCAAATGGATGTAAAATCTGCATTCCTAAATGGTGTACTTGAAGAGGAGGTGTCTATTAAGCAACTAGATGGGTTTGCCCTATCTGAAGACAGTGACATGGTATGTAGGCTACATAAAGCCTTATATGGTCTAAAGCAAGCACCTAGGGCATGGTATTTGCACCTACATTCCCATCTTGTGAAGATTGTATTTGAGAGAACAAGTGAAGATAGCAATATCTACTTGAAGTCTGAAGGAGATGAGATCCTAATCTATGAGGTTTTTGTTGATGACATTATCTTTGGTGGAGATGACAAGATGAGTCATGAGTTTGCTAATGAGATGAAGAAAGAGTTTGAGATGTCACTCATAGGGGAGATTAAGTTCTTCATTGCACTACAGATCCAACAAATGAAAGATGAAATCTTTATCACTCAGTCCAAATATGTCAAAGAGGTGTTGAAGACCTTTGGCATGGAAGATAGCAAACCGGTTGGTACACCGATGGTGTCTGGTTGCAAATTGTCAAAAGAGGATGATTCTGCACTAGTTGATGAGAAGGAATACCGATCAATGAATAGTAAGTTGCATTATGTAGTGCATAGCAGATGAGATATTGCACATGCAGTTGGCATTATTGCAAGGTTCCCAAAAAGTCCAAGAGAATTCCACTTGGTTGCAGTCAAGTGGATTCTTAGGTATTTGAAGGGAACAGTTGACTATGGATTGTGGTACCCATACAACAATGATTTCATCCTGAAAGTATTCACATATGCTGATTGGGTAGGTAATGTGGATGACTAGAAAAGCGCAACCGGTGGTGCATTCTTTCTCGGTGGTAGACTGGTCTCATGGATGAGTAAAAAGAAGAGTTGTATCTCTCAGTCTACAGTGGAAGTGGAGTATGTTGTACCTTTCATGAACTGCACTCAGATAATCTAGATGAAGCATGTTTTAAATGGCTTCAAAATCCCTGTATCTGAACTAGTAAGTATTTTCTGTGATAACACAAGTGCTATCAATATTTCAAAGAATCTGGTTTTACATTCTAGAACCAAGCATTTTGAGCTTAAGTATCATTTCTTGAGGGAAAAGGTTTCGAATAAAGAGATTGCACTGGAACATATTTCCAGTAAGGAGAAATTAGTAGACATATTCACCAAGCCTCTCCCAAAGACTACATTTGTGCATTTAAGAGGTGAATTGGGGGTACTGCCCCTTCAAGAGGTGAACTAAAAGTATTTGTTCCACATCAGTCAGGTATTGCATAGTCAATTTTTTGTTGATTGATGTTTTGAAGGATGCTACTCCTCAAGGGGAGCAGCATAATGGAATAGGGATACTTGTGCCTCCACTTTGGCATTGTTGTCAAAGGGGGAGAAGGAGTGAAGCAGAAAACATATTTGCAGAAAATGGGGGAGAAAATGTGAAGCAGAGAAATATCTTTGTATATTTCCATCAATGCCAAAGGGGGAGATTGTTGGCATAATGTGAACCGGTATTGAGGACATAATGGTATTGTATGTATTTCTATAAGTAGGGTTTATAGACTATGTGTTGTTTGGGTCCATTATTCCTTTCTCTTTCTGGGACCTTGTGATGGGCATCTAAAATTACCTATATGAAGGTGGTTCTATGCAAGATGATGACCTAACACTAGACAGTAGACGTAAATATGAGGTATGCAAGACTATACTAGACTCTATTGAGGAGGTTGATGTGAGACCTTTTTAGCATTTCTATATTTCTCTAATGCAAGTCTTTCCATTTGTTGACAAAGTTGTTCAGCCTCAATCTCTCTATCAATTATATGAGAAATCCTGGACTCAATGTCAATCTCATGTATGACTCCCATATATTGAGGTGTGCTTCTTCTTTAATCCCAAGCTAAGTTATCTAGACCATCAATGATTTCTCATTGATCGTCATTTGGAACTAGATTAGGTTGCTCGAAAGGGAGTAAACCATCACCTGGGAGACCTATGAAGGCACATGCTATGAACCTATAACTGATAATGGACTTAGACGTATATGAGGTCTAGATGAAGACATATGTGATAATGTAACTAATATGAATGATGATGCAAAAAAAGGACTTAGGACAATAATGAGGACGTAAGTAGGACTATGCAAAAGATGTAGGATGATAATGAGGATGTAAGTAGGACTATGCAAAAGACTATGTAAAAGATTGCCTAGGGTCACAAGTATGTAAGGACTTTTGAGTTTTGGTTTCAAAATGGATTTTATTTTCTGTAACTTCATGTGTAGGATAATGTTTTGTAGTTTTCCAAATCTGAGAACAATTGCAGGTAGGTATGTATAGCTGACTGACTCAATTTTCAAACAATCTTGGAAAATTCAGAGATATGTGGGATAGGGCCTGAAATAGCCCAAGGGATTGACTCAATACTGGTCTAGCACAATGATACATAAAAATGCATGGAATACAATCTTAGGCTGGATAGTGGACACCATTCAGTGAGGCCCCCATAGCAAAGTACCGAAACAAGATGGACAGATAGAGAGTCTGGCAGCACTGGCTCCACTCCACGGCACACACTTCTCAAGCATGCCAGTCTCTCTTACCTTGAAGATCCGAAGATCTTATCACTGAGGGATTTCTGTCTCATAATGTCAAGTACATGAGGGGTATCTATGGGGTATGATCCGCACTCCTAGAACCACTAAATGTAGGATTTTTGGCAACTAAATTGGTTCTTAGTATTAGGTTTCGAGGGGTCCCAATCCAATGATGGATTCTCAGAGCAAGAAACTTAAGGCTCTAGTTGAGCTTATCGATGTAGGGAAGGCCCCCACATACGTCGAATTCACTCAACACTCTAGCCGCCTGACCAATATATTTATATAGCGGCTTGAAAAACCCACTCGAGAGTACGCTGGGAGAGATGATATCCCCAATGCATCCCAATTTGAAGTACCTTTGTGGGGTGATGAAATCCCCAGTCAAAGATACCCCTCACTATGTAGAATAAAAGAAAATTTGGATGTTGTTATCACCTTCCTTCTTTCTCCCAAAATCTCGATGGCGGGTAGAGAGTCAGTTAGTGCAACTATAGGTCCACCCCAGACACAATGAAAATTATGACTAATTGATCCAAATTGACATTATTGAGAAGCACGATGATGGATGTCAAATCAATCACAAAATGACAAAAATGACAACAATCGATGACAAAATAGATTGCAAAACGACAAGATTGAAAATGACCACGATCGATGACAAATCGATCACAAGATAACAAGATTGAAAATGACAACGATCGATGACAAATCAATTGCAAGATGATAAGATTGATAAGAGGACAAAACCCTAATTCCATCATCGATTAGGATTGGCGATGTCCAAAATATGCCGAATGAGCACGCACATTGATGCGACAGGATAAGATCAACCAAAATCATGACTGAAGATTGTTATTGACAAGACCAAATTTGAAAGCGAGATGAATGAAGAATGTAGAAGAAGGACTCGATGCTCACAAATGATAAAGACCAAGTGCGAATCATAGGAGAAATGTTAATGCGATGCAAGACCCTAAAATAAGGCAATGTGCCAATGTTAAAGTATGACTCCGCAAGCGTTGACCAGTTTTAGACGTCTACATTTTGCCCCTCTTTGAGACAATGCGATTCTAAGCGTTATTTCAAAGAACAATAATGAAAATGCCCCAGACATTGACAATGACATATGCATGCCCCCTCGAGGAATTGGCTAGAAACATCCAGAAAAGAGGCCAATTGGTACAATGGAAAGTTATTCTATAGGATTTGGGAATAGTAGCACCTTGAGGGGTGACAAACAATATACCTGCTCTGGACCTGAACTTGGTATGGGATCCATCAAAGTATAACTTCCATTCATTAGAAGATGTGACAGCAAAGACTGACTCATCCAAAAAATCAGTCAACATGGGATGATCATCATAAATAGGAGCCTCTGCAAGTTGATCCACTATGACTTGTCCTTTTATTGCCTTTTGCTCCATGTACTCAATATCAAACTCACTGAGGATCATAACCCACTTTGCTAGGCGACCCGTCAAAACTGCCCTACTAAGCAAGTATTTCAAGGGATCAATTTTTGCAACTAGCAATATCTGATGGCTTAACATATAGTGTCGAAGCTTTTGTGTTGCAAAGACCACTGCTAAACATGCTCATTCAATAGTTGAATAATTCAGCTCATAGCCCACTAGTGTCTAGCTGATATAATAAATAGCTCGCTCTTTACCGTTCTCATCCTGTTGGGCCAAGAGAACTCCTAGTGCCATTTCAGTTGTAGAAATATACAATATAAATGGCATTCCTTCTATAGGAGGCATTAGAATAGGTGGTGATAGCAGATAATCCTTGAGAGCTTGAAATGCTGATTGACATTGCTTAGTCCATGTAAAAGTGACACCTTTATGCAATAAATGCTGGAATGGATGACATTTGTCTGCTAATTGAGCTATAAATCAACAGATTGACTGTAGCTTTCCATGTAGACTTCTTAGTTGACAGAGATTGGAAGGAGGAGGCATATCCATTATTGCTTTAACCTTGGTAGGGTTGACTTTGATGCCTCTATGAGAAACAATGTACCTGAGTAATTTGCCGGCTATTACACCAAAGACACACTTCTTTGGATTGAGTCTGAGCTTGTAGGTCTCCATTCGGTCAAAGATATGGCCCAAGATGGCTAGATGACTATCTCTTGTGACAGATTTGCATAATAAGTCATCAACATAGTCTTCCATCAAAGTATGCATGAAATCATGGAAAATTGTCATCATCGCTCTTTAATATGTTGCGTCGGCATTTTTAAGACCAAAGGGCACCACATTCCAACAATAGGTACCCCAAGCATAGGTGAATGCAGTCTTATGTTGATCTTTAGGAGCAATGTGAATTTGGTTATAGCCGGAGAAACCATCCATCAATGAGAGCATCTCATATCCAACAGTCATGTCAACTATGATGTCTATATTTGGCAGCGGAAAGTCATCTTTAGGGAATGCTTTATTGACATCCCTAAAATCTGTATAGATTTTGATGCCCCCAGTTACTTTGCTAACTGGTACCAAATTTGAAATCTAGTCTACATAATCAATGGGTCTGATAAAGCCCACATCTAGCAATTTTTTCAGTTCTACCTTGACCAAAAGAGCCACCTGGGGATGCATCTTTCTGAGTTTTTGTTTGATAGGCTTGGCATCTGCTTTTAATGGTAGGTGATGAAGGACTAATTCTGGATCAAGGCCAGGCATATCTGCATAGGACCATGCAAAATTGATCTTTTTCTCAAGAAAGAAATTGACAAAATCTATCTTTTCCTATTTTGATAAAGAAGCAACGAAATGAATGACCTTAGGGTTATCAGGTGTACCCAAATTGATTTCTTCAGTCATTTCCACAAGCAATGTTGATTTATCTTGACTTGATAGGGGTATGTTCACTCTTCCACCTTTGGGCATCTCAGAGAGGTTTTCACCCATAGGTACGTCTTTTATTTTTACTTTTGTATGATCAGAGAGTGCCTTACGGTTTTCACTCAAAGACCTATCTTTTTGATTTTGTACTTTTTCTTTTCTTTTTTCATTTTGATGATTGGAAGATGGAGTTGACTCCTCAAAATATGATATGGAATCCAGATCAATAGAAAATCCTGCCTTATGATCACCTTGTGGTATGCCTTCCCGTAGTCCAATGAATTCTACAATTGCTTCATCATTTTGAAAACAATCCAATGTGAGTGGTTCTTTTTGGTCATGTTGGATAAGTTGTGGATAGACAAGGGGCATGTCATCATTGGTTTTAAGGAGGGAGAGGGTCGAGATGGTAAAGATGTAAACGTTCATGGTATCACTGTCTGAGCTGCTCGCATCTGATTAAGAGCTTGGATCCCAGAATGACTCTATCCAAGCATTAGGACATGTTTTAGGAGGGGGAGTTATTTCATGTTTGTCTTCCATGGGCAAATCATTAGGGTCACGGAAAACATTGTCAAGAGCATAGGAGCTAGAAGAAAAAGAACTCCACTCCCATTCATTGGAATCAGTTTTGGGTCGGGTATCCTCAGGTGTTGTTTCATCATTAGAGTCATGCCCCTTTCTACATGTGGTCATTTTGGTAGACGAGGGTCCAATTCGTAATGGCACAAAACTTAACCCTAAAGTTGGAGGTTACATCTTGGGTATAATAGGTTCTAGCCTTCCTTTCTTGTTAGGGCCTAAGCCATTGCAGCCATCATATCCTTTCTTCTATAGCATAGTAAATCATTTGCCGTATCACTCCACTGGCAACCTGATAGGTGGTGTCTCAGTTGGATCCTTATAAAGCCAATCTATGACATCATCATCCAAAGGTTCTTTGTCAAGTTCACCCCATCTTGTAAATGTAGTGGGGGGGTGATATTGAATGACTACCTTAGGTTCCTTTTGCAACAAATGTGGTTTACCATATGATTTTGGAGATATTGGTAAATTCTCAATGAGGAATGTTTGAGCCATTGAATACTCTTCACATCCTTGGTTCTGTATCTTCAATTTTCCTTTGACAACATCTAACAATTCATTAGGATCCACATAACTATGTGAGTGGGCCTCTTTATTGACTGGGACTTGCTGCTGTGGGGAATCCTTTAGAGTAGCACAAAATTGAAATGGATTAGGATCTCCTGGAATTGTTATCTCAGTCCCATTGTAAGGATATTTTAAACATTGATGATAAGTGGATGGAACTGCTTTCATTGCGTGGATCCACGGATGGCCAAGAATCATATTGTAAGGGAGATCGAGGTCTAGGACCTACAGGAAAGTGTTTTTTGTCACTGGACTGACTCTGATAGGCAATGTAATTATGGCTTTAGATGGGCACTCAACATCATCATATGCTTTGATTGTTATTCTTTTGGAAGAATCAATGTCATTTTCTGTATAACCAAGGCCAATGACCACTCTCAAGGTACAGATGTGAAGACCTGCTCCGCCATCTATCAAGACTCGTTAGATTTTGCAATTATGAACAAAGACTTCAAGATGTAAATGATCATTATGAGGGAGCTTATCAGGAGAAATATCATTATCAGAAAATGCAACGTGTTGGGAAACAGCTAGATGTCCAATTCGGGCTTGAAACTGGTCAACATCAATGTTTGTAGGGATAGTGGACTCAATTAAAGCTCTATCTAGGACTGCACGATGCATGGGAGACATTTTCAACAACTCAAGGATTGATATTTGTGTAGGTGTCTTTCCCAAATGATCTAAGAGATTATAGTGACTCGCAGGAGTTGGTTTGGGAGGAACTGTAGGAGCTCCTTTCAGGACTATTTTGGATTGACGAGTGGTGACTGCACAAGAAGGATCTTGTCCCTTTATTCTTAGGGTGGAAACATATTCATTTGATGCTCAAAAACAATTGATGACATTGTTATAAGCAGTATTTGCATAACTTGCTATTTGGGTAGAGTTCGAAGAAGATGCTTTACCCTTGTGATGATCAAGCAAAGGAGTTTTGAAAATTGTATGATCGGTGTTAGAGGATGCGTTGGGTGGGTCTACCTCAATTACTCCTTGATCTAACAAATCTTGAATCATATGTTTCAATTGAAAACATGATGCAGTTTTATGTCCTTTTGACCGATGGTATTCACAATAGGCATTATCATTCCACCAATGCGGCTTTACCAATGATTCTGCCTTGACATCTGGTAACTTGATAAATTTTGCTTGTATTAATTATTTCATTACTGACTCAATAGGCTCTCCCAATGGCGTAAATTTTCAAGGAGGCCCATCCCTTGATCGGAAAGGTTTTCATTGCTGGTTTTCTTGCTGACCTTGTTGTTGATTATATTGTTGAGTGTATTGCTGAGTATGTTGTTGGTATTGAGGCTGTTGAGTAACATTGTTCGCTGGTGTTTGATTTTGTTCCATAGTTGACATATTAGGAGCACTCAATTTCTTGATTCTGAATGGGGGTTGATTTGCATTCACTGCTCTTGCATCAACAACTCCATCATTAGTGACATTCTTATTTTTATACCAAAATCTACTTCTGTCCCCTGAATTGTTTGTGTTGTCACTGTCTTTGTTGAGCTTAATGATTCCCTTAGCTACAAGAGCAGTTTCAATGTTCATCCCTTTCTTAATGAGTTTCTCAATAGTATTGGGACTTTTCAATTTGAGTTCATACATCATTTCTGGGACCAAATTTTGGATAAACAAGTTCACTTGTTCTTCAGGTTTATCTAGGGAAGAACGACTATACAGACATCGCCATTGTTGCAAGAACGTCACTAATGGTTTGCCTTGCTTTTGCTTGGCGTTGCATAAATCTGACATGGTCACATCACTATCGATGTTGAATGTGAAGTGAGATATAAACTTTTGAGCCAGTTCTAACCAAGTCTTTATATTCCTTGGCAAATGCGAATACCAATCCATGGCTTGTTCCGTGAGACTTCGTGCAAACAAGCGTATTAAATATGTTTCCTCATAACTGACTTCAGTACATGCCACAAAAAATGCTCGACTATGGTCCTTTGGATTCCCATTCCCTTTATATTTCTCAAAATTAGGTGCCTCAAAATGCTTAGGGAAGGGAGGCATGTACAAGCTCTGGTCAAATGGATTAGGACATAAATCTTGATCTATGTACAACTTCTTTGTTCCTTTGGTTTCCAATGCATCGACTTGTCGTTGCAACTTCTCAAGCTATTGTGCAATTGTGTCAGATTTTGGAGGTCCATCATTAATCCTGGTGGGCACTCTTTGTCTATACATCATGTTTCCGATTGGTTGTTGATGCTCTGAAATTGTCATCTTTGGTGTCTTCAGCATATAATGTTCTTGGTACACCTCTTGTTGTTGTGGTTGTGCCATGCCTTGATATTGACCTTATTGTTGTGCTTCTTGTGGTGGAATCATCATTTGTATCATAGGTTGATATTGCAATTGAGGGTGTTGTTGATATTGCACAGGCATCAATTGCAGTTGTGAAGTATGATAGCTTGTTTGTCTTGGCACATATTGAGGCACATGTTGTTGTTGATGCTGATGAATCAGAATTTGCTGACTTTGTGCCAATTGTTGTTGTCACGATGTAAATCCCATCATTTGCAAAAAACTTAGTTTGGGAGGTTTTTGTTGTTTCTCCTTGAGATGGGATATGGCACTTGCATTGACTTGCTGTGTGGTTTGTCCAATCCATTGTGGTAGTTGCAAGTTTGCATTAACTTGTAATGGTGCAGAAGGCACTACAACTTGTTGTCGAATGCGATATTGTTGTCGTTGTGCATTGTTTGTTTGCACATTTGATTGTACCTTTTGTGTATTACTCAATTGTTGCAACATTTTTTGTTGATGCAAATCATTATCTGTAGCTCTTTGTGTCACCATTATCGAAGGATCTGTCACAATAGTTTGCATAGCCGGTACTTGAGTATTTGGAAAATATTGTGAGCTTAATGGGACATAGGAACTTTGTTGCATTGTGGAATTGTTTTGGACATTGGTGAGATCAAACATTCCAGTTGTGAAGTTTTCTTGCATCTTGGATTTTGATCCAATTTTATGCATGCGAGGAACCACTTCTTGTTGAGGGACAGCTGTTAATATTTGTGTGGTCCTCATTTGATCTTGTGTTACAGGTGTTGTGTTAAATAATGGATTATTTATTGTTTCAAACGGTGACTTTTGAGGAATAGTCACTGTCAATGCCTTTGAAGCACGTTTACTCATCAAGGTAGGTTGAGTTTCTTCTTGCACATTTTCTTCATTTGGATGCAGAGAGAAACTTAACAGCTCATCGCCCTGTTGTTTTTTCGCGTTGATTTGCTCACTTGAGAAGGCACATTACTCATCATGTCAAGATATTTTTGTGGGAACATCTTAAAGACCTTGTTCAAGAATTTATCCATCTTTTTCATCATCTTAGGATCTTTAAGGAACATATCAACATCATCAGAAGCATCGGAATCTGATGAAGAATCTGGTTGGACATTTGGATTTGTCTCCTGTTGAATGCCTTGATCTGAACCAAATCCTTGTGAAAGAGTTTGTTCGTCATGTAATGTTTGAATTTCATGTTGCAGGTTTGGTTGATTCCAATCAAAAGGTGCATTTCCTCTTGGTGTTGCTGGAACACTCCCATGTCCTGGTTTCATGGGTACAAATACTGGTTCATATAATGGAGGTGGTCCAAGTTGAACCATTCCATATGGTGGTAATGATGTCTTTGATAAACCTTCAATTTGTACTATTTGACTAGTTTGAAACTATGAATTTGATATGTTGTCAATGGGTTGATATGTTGGTTCGACCATCTTCTTAGATTTTGACCTTGTCTCAACAGGCATGTCACTATGCGAATGCAATATTTTTGGAAATTTTCAAGGATAATGTATGATATGCAACTAAATGCAAACTAAATAGGTGAACATGTAATCTATGGCAAGAATGCAACCTATGTTTTGTTGTTTTTCAAGATTTTGACAAACTTTTTGGAATGCAAATCTAAAAAGAGACCTTTAGGAAATTGAAATAATGTCTAGACCTCAAAGGACAAAAGGACCAAGTGACAAAAGGACAAAATGACAATGTCTCCCCTATATGCTTGGATACTAAGCTAGGTTTGACCAAATGACATTGATGACAAAAAGACAAAAGTTTGATAAGGTCTAGACTTCCTAACAATAACTTAGGGTTTTATCAAAGATTTGCATTACTCAAGTATGACAAAACCTAGTTTTGACACTATATGCAAAGGGACAATTACTAAGCAAATGACACTAATATGATATGATAATGAGCTAAACTTAATGAAGAGACCTAGGGTATGCAAATGCAAATGTATGACAATGTCAACCTAAGATAAAACCTAAGGTTGAATTATGAAATGGTATTATTCTAATGCAAGAGGACATATGCAAATGGATGACCCTTATTGATATGCAAAGGAGTATGACCTAGGTGAAACCTAACCTTGGTAGTTGAAAATGAATTTGCAAAATACAAACCTAGGATGAAACTAAACCTAAGTGACATGAATGTTGAGACAAGATTTTGAAAAATATTTGACAACCATGTTTGAAGGTGTTTTGAACTTTGTTGGATGAAATACTCTTGTGTTTAACCTTGTTTTGAATCAATTTGTCTTGTTTTTGAAATGAGACTAAACTCAACTTTTGACAAGCAAAGAAGACAAGATATTTTAACTTAGACTCAAGACAATCATGCTCATTCACACATTTCTTATGGTAGGTAAAGACAGTAGGTACTTGAGAGGTAGACTCGTTATGAGATTCAAGGAGAATACATAGATGCTTGACCCCACGGGCCCCCCTCCATGGCACTCACTTCTCAGGGAAGCCAAGCATCAGTCCCCATGGAAATCTCCCCATGGTGAACTTAGTATCTCTTCCAAGTATCCGAACTCCTCCTTCTCAAGCAACTAGAAGGATTTTGGCCTCTAAATACAAGGTGTTTAGTAAGGATTTCTGTTAAGCGTTACTCCTTGGTGTCACGTAAGTGTGATTGAGACATTAAGCCCACCAAGATACCAAACAAATGTAGTCATGCAAGCATGATTTAGACTGTGAGGCTCTACTTAGATGTTGATATGAGAAAGAGTCCAAGGGTCATCACTTCCCAAGTAACTACAATTCCCACATAACCCTTCCTTCAAAGCTTTCGCCCATCAGGTATTTATTTATAGTGAGTTAGAATGCCAAGGTATTCTAGCTGTACTCACTTTGGGTCGTTCCCTTCTCATGATTATCACTTGCTTGCAAAAGAAAGCAAATGGTCGGGAAGGCGGGCCCTCTAAAGGTAACAAACAATCCGAGCCATGAGAATGGTATCGAAGATCTAGATTTCTGATCACCCTAAGAAGGATGAGAGCATACTCTCCTACTCCAATGTCAAACTCGACAATCAAAGAAAACACACATTCATTCCATCCTACTTAGCAATCATACTAGGTGCCTAATTATGAATCACAAACACAAAAGTTCGGTTGAAATACAAGGCAACCTACAAAATCACCAAGTTAGAAGTTTGATTTGTTTGGTCTTTGACTAGTGAACCTACATAAAATTTGTTAGTAGTTTCATTTTTTTTTTTGCCATGCATAATGCCAAGGTGATGCACAAAGAATCAGTACCAAAGAAAAACCAAAATGCAGAAACAAAATGCAAAACAAATTAATTTGCAAGTAAAAACACTACTTTTTTACCTCTGTTTCTGGCCTTACACAGGCATAGAATGTCTTACACAGGCACAGAATGCAGTAACATAGGTCCAGATCCCTTTGATACAGGCATAAAAGTCCTTGACATAGGCACAGATCACTTGACACAGGCACAGATTGCTCCTACACAGGCGCATAAGTGCCCAGCAAGCCCTGAATTACCTTGTTTCTTGGGTTTTTCACCTGCAAATCAGCTTAAAAGCACACAAAAGCATGGTTAGGGGGTTAGTTCACATTAGGTTCACTAATTAATGTAGATAGGAATTTGGAAATCATCAAAGCAAGTCAAATTAAACTAGTTCAATCACGAAAACCAGAATGCAATGATAACAAAACCTACAAACATTCAATAGAGACATGGAAATGAAACATTCAATTCAAATGCAAACCATCACAAATGCGGATGTCTCCTCCATGATTCTCCATTGTCCTTCTTTCTCCTCCAAATTGCTTTGTTTTGTGGATCTCACCTTCAAGTGCATAAGCATGATGTGAAAGCAAGTAGACAAGACAAGACGATAGCATAAGGGTACTAGAAGCGTGATTGATTCGACCGATCGGGGACCCGAAAATGTGATTAATTCAATCATGTGATTACATGGGATTGAAGAAATTCATCCAATTTATAGACAAATTGGAGAAAAGACAAGATTAGCATGAATTTGATTCGAATGGAAATTTCAAATCAAGAATGACAAATATGACAAATCATGACAAATTGACACTTTCTATGTGAAATTGATTGATTGATAATTATGACAAATTGCTATGTCAAAATTGATTGATTGAAAATTATGACAAATTATGACAAATTTGCTATGTCATTCCCATGAAATTAGGAGAAATATAGGAGAAATTAGATGAATTAGAAATTAGAAAATTAGAAAATTGATGAAAATTAGAAAATTAGGAATTAGGAGAAAATAGTAAATTGGAAAATTAGGTAAATTAATTAATAATTTTTCATTCATTAATTAATTCACAAGAGGAAGGAATTATTTAGCCAATTAAATAAACATTTAATTGTGACAAGAAGACTTAGGATAAATAAATAAATTATTTAACCTAGAGAGAGAAATGACAAACAAGGTTAAATGAATAAATCATGAAACCCTAGAAGATGAATTAGAAATGCAAGGATGACAATTAGGTCTTGATTGAAGATAATTGATTTGATCATGATTACTTGATAAAAGACCAATGCTGATAAATGATTTGATTGATAAATGTGCCAATTGATGAGGAACAATGACTAATTGATCCAAATTGACACGATTGAGAAGGACGACGATTGATGTCAAATCGATCACAAAATGACAAGATTGAAAATGACAATGATCGATGACAAATCGATCGCAAAATGACAAAATTGATGAGATTGACAAGGATCGATGGCGAATCAATCGCAAGATGACAAGATTGAAAATGACAACGATTGATGACAAATCGATCATAAAATGACAAAATTGAAAAGAGGACAAAACCCTAATTAGGATTGACGATGTCCAAAATGATGACAAATGAACACGCACATTGATGTGACAAGATAAGATCGACCAAAATCATGACTGAAGATTGTTATTGACAAGACCAAATTCGAAAGCGAGACAAATGAAGAATGCAAAAGGAGGACTCGATGCTCGCAAATGATAAAAACCAAGTGCGCAACATAGGAGAAATGTTAATGTGACACAAAAAACCCTAAAATAAGGCAATGCACAAATGTTAAAGTATGATGCCGCAAGCATTAACCATTTTTAGATGTCTATAGTTATCACCTTCCTTCTTTCTCCCAAAATCTCGATGGCGGGTAGAAAGTCAGTTAGTGCAACTATAGGTCCACCCCAGACACAATGAAAAGTTCTTTACCTTAAAAAAATAGAAAATGATTTAATATAATGCAGCCTGATTCACGTTCATTTTATAGCCCAAATTTAGGTGTTAGATCTGCATGTGCATGTCAATTTTAAACACCAAATCCAAGAATGAAGGCATACATGTCGATTTTAACAATTTGTTTGATTTTTAAGCACTAGAAACCAAGTGTGAGATACACACATGTCAATTTTACCCCATGTTCATTTTAAACACCAACAACGAAGTGTGAGATTATCCATGCATGTCCTTTTTAACTGTTGTTGATTTTAAGCACTAAAAAAATTAAACTGTGAGATTATCCATGCATGTCCTTTTTAACTGTTGTTGATTTTAAGCACTAAAAATTGAAGTGTGAAGTGTGCATGAAAATTTACTAATCTAATCCTCTTTGTAAATCCGCCACAGGCTGCAAATAGAAGATTAGTAGTAAAATTAAACCAACAAAAAACAAAAACTCAAAACTTGACAAAGGCGATTGCGTGATACTACCTGAGCAATTGCGTAATACTTATAGACCAAATGAGTAAATCTGACAAACCGAATGCGTAAATCTGACAGACCAAATGTGTGACTATATCTAGTCGATTACGTGGCACTAACAGCTCGATTGCGTGACAGAATGCAGACAACCAAAAAAAATAGAAAAATACAAGAAAACTAAACCCGATCAGGAACCTGTGAAACCAATTGTGAAGCCCTAGCCAAATCCCTCATCATCCATTCAATATTGATTAGATCATATTTAACTGTATAAGAAAGAACTAGGCTATTATATCTGTCTAAGGCTAGTTGTTCTTTCGAATCTTGTATCAATTTTTCTACCTGGAGAACTTTTTGATATCGTTTGGCTTCTCTCCTTTGTTGTTTCATCCTTTTTGCACCTGAAATCTTGAACTGAACTTTTCTTGCCATAAATAGTGTTAATCAAATCATGAAATAAAAAGCAATTTGATCCCGGATTAACCAAATTTAAGACAAAATTAAATAGAACAAATAACAGACGGAAGAAAAATTTAAACAGCAAAGTTTCCTACGAATGCGTGATCCCAAAAGGGCAATTGCGTGATCTGGACAGGGCGATTGCGTGACCCTTTCTGAATGAATGCGTGACCCCGAAGGGTCAAATGCGTGATTCTATCTATGGGATTGCGTGACAATGTAAGCTTGAATGCGTGATGGAAAATATTTTCTCGAAATTCATGCAACCTGCAAAAAAAATGAATAATCCACACAATCTGCAAAAATCACACAAACCTCAGAAAAAGGTTAAATAGTTGTTAGTTCACGTCGGGTTCACCAAAAATGTGGGATGCAAAATTCATTCTTCTATTAACAAAGTAATCAATTAGAAACAAGGGAAATCATGAATCCCTATCCTAATCAGAATTTAACAAACAATACAATGGAATAAGCAATTAAGAAATATAGGAATTATAAATCATCAAATCAATAAAAACTCCCTATTCTGTGACTGTGTAGAACTTCCATTGCTCTTCTCCTCTTCGTGGTATGATGGCTCTCAGATATTACGCTGGTAACCTGCAAGTGACACAAAGATTTGAAGTTCGTGATTCAGAGAAATTGTGAGGATTGAATGCTCAATTTATAGAAAATTGGAGAAGATTGATCCAAAGGTGGAACAGATTGATCAAGAGGTGTGAACTCAGGTGAGCTCAAATGAAAATTGATAGTTGAACTGCTAATTGAAGGAGTGAAACTCAATAGATTGAATAGATTAATTGAGTCAACTGACTGAGAAAAAGCTGACTAAAGGAAGAAAAAGAATGATTGGTGGAAATAAAGAGGATGACACAGAGAACTTAATTTAGAAAAAGCTAACTGAAAGATGGAAATAGAAGTTGAAGAGATAAATGATTTAATTAATTAATTTAGCATGTGCTTGCATTTAGATTTAGATTTTTAATTTAATCTTTGCATGAGATATTATTCAAATAATTAAATTTATTAATTCAATTTAGTATTTGAATATATTTAGAACTTAACTTTGATTTTCAATTTGGTTTTTGAAATCATGCACATGTAATTGAATTTAGAAGAATTTGAAATTAAATGAAATTAGAATTTGGGGATTTGGAATTGAAGAATTAATTAGCTAATTAAATAATTTAAAGAAACTATTTAATTATTTAGAAATGGAATTTAATTAAATAATAAAGATTATTTAATTTAAAGGATTAAATCACAATTAATTAAATAATAAATATTTAATTAATATTTAGAAGAGGGTTGAATGATTAGATGATTAGAGATAGAAATTGAATAATTAGTAACTTATTTAAATAATAAAGATTATTTAAATTGGGGAATTAACCATAATTAATTAAATAATAAATATTTAATTAACAGTAGAAAATGATTAAAATGATTAAATGATGAAAGAATAAGAAATAGAATAATTAGTAAGATGATGAGGAAGTATGAAATTAGAAGAATAAGATTAATTAACTTAATTAAATAATTAAATAATTATTTAATCAATTAGAGGAATAATTAGTACATGATCAATGACATTTTTAGGTGTCTACAGATTTTAAACTTTTTTCACCTATGGGGCCTAACCTATTATGTCAAAGCATTGTTTTCTCGGCAGGAAGTTTAGCTTCCAATGAATTAGCATTATGCATCATTACAGTTGTCTTAATAGACTTTTCAAAACTTACATTACAACATATAGGTTCAGCATTTAACTTATACAGTCTACCAATGTAATCACCCTTTGCCAATATAATGGAACCCCTAGTCATCTTGCAACCACAAGATACAAATGTAACTTGTACTCCATCATCATTAAGTTTACTTATAGAGAGAAGGTTTCTTGCCAAACTTGGTATATGAAGAACTCCATTGATCCCCTTCACTCTACCATCTAGGAATCAAATTTTAATTTTGCCTCTCCCTACAATCTCCAACATAGAATCACTAGCCAAATATACCTCTCCACGAGCATACGGTTCATACTTCAAGAACCACTCCTTGTGGGAGGTCATGTGAAAAGATGCGCCAGAATCTACTAACCAGGTGTCATCTGAGGTACGTACTGCCAGGGCTGCTACAAATGCATCTGCATCACTCTGAGAAGATTCAGTGTCAGAAGACTTCTTCTTCTTCTTCTCCTTGCAATCCTTTCAGATGTGCCCTTTCTGCCCATAGTTCCAGCACTTCACCTTTGACTTATTGCCTAGAGATTTAAATCTCTCTTAAGACTTGGACTTCTTTCCTTTCTTCTTATCTTTGTCCTTCAGTCTGCCTCGAATAGAGAGTGCATCTTTTATCATCTCAGAAGACTTCTTTCTCATTTCTTCTAACAAAAGAGTATTAACCATAATATCCATCTTGAACTGGGTCGTAGTACTACCGATAGCCATCACTAAGTGATCCCAAGAGTCAGGAAATGAACACAATAGCAGCACGCAACATTCTTCTTCCTGAATGGCCACACCAACAAAAGTTAACTGTGCAAGAACCATGTTGAATGCATTCAAGTGGTATGCCAATGGTGTTCCTGCATCCATCTTTAGAGAGTACAGCTTCTTCCTCAAGAAAAGTTTATTCACCAAGGATTTTCCTTGATAATTATCTACCAACTTATTCTAGGGAAGATGTGCAGTTTTCTCCTCATGGGCATTTAACAGAGTAGAATCAACAAGACATAGTTTGATTAGACCCCTTGCCTTCCGGTCAGCTAAATCCTAATCCTCTTGCTTCATGCCTGTAAGTTTCTACACAGACATCACAATCCAAAGATCTCGGTCAACCAACAAGTCTTCCATCTTGAGTTTCCACAGTTCAAACCTGGAACCATTAAATTTCTCCATGTCTATGCGCCCTAAGGTGCTTTCTATCTTAACCTGTAAAACAAACAAGTAGACACTCTACAAGACTTCCACTGAAACATAACTGACACAAAAAACCAACCTTGCCCAACAAGGATAACAAATTGGGCCAAGCTCTGATAGCACTTGTAAGGAAAGCAAGTGCAGAAATTCATTTCCCTAATGCCAATTTGCAGGGGAAAACAAACTAGTGTTTACAACTTTTCAACCTTTATAGAATATGGCACAAGCATGAGCATACACAATTAAACAACATAGAGATAGAACACACAAAGTTAACGTGGGAAAACCTTTTCGGGAGAAAAAACCCACCACCAATAGAAAATAACTTTATTATAAGTATGTCAAATACAATAAAGCTCAGTCTATAGACTTCCTTTCACTCTGTTAATCAATCATTCTAGATGTAACACACAACACTCAGATCACATATCGCTCAAAGGCTATCATAACTCGTAACTCTACATTCGGTTCACATTTGGCTTCAAATACCAAACTGGTTGACCATTACACCTGCGCGAGATAGTTGGGAAGTCAAACTGTCTCTGTCAGTCTGCAATCATGGAAAACCAATTATCCCACATGCATCAGGAAGTCGGGTCAGTTCGTATTCATATACACTGACAGTCTCATCCTTAGTGTCTGAGAGTTCACCTTTTTGGATCTCGGTTCGATCTCACATCCACAGTCGGTCTCCGCTCCATCAACCATCAATATAGCTTTCAATTGGTATAGCTAATCGCCTGATGATACCTGATCAACGAAGGCAACTCCATCGGGTCATCTGCAAAACACATGAAACGTTACCCCGATCTCCTATAACCAAGAGCAGACCTCATTGGCTCATCGGAAACAACACTATGATGTTACCCCGATTTGCATTGTTATCCTGATAACCTAAGGTGGTCTCATCGGGTCATCGGCACATGCCCAAAACTATTATCCTAAAAAGCGAAGCACTCTGAGACACAACATAGAGGACTCATCAGGACTTTGGTGTAGCCTTCATCACGTCGACTCGATTGCTAATATCAACATGAAGCACCTAAGATAGCTCCATCAGGTTATCGGCATAACTCTGATGCAGTCTTCCCGATAGATGAAGTTATCCTGATGACTGAAGTCAACTTCGTCAGGTCATTGGGATAATGTCAAACCTACTTCTCTGAGCTCTGATGAAAGAGGATACATCGACAAGAGTCATACCGATAGAGCTCATAGATTTCCTTCATGATGTTTCATCAGCAAGAGTTAACTCGATCAGTATGAACAAAGGTCAAGTGAATTAGAGGCACAATTCCAACAAAATAGGGCAAGGAAAAGGGTTCCACGCCCCTATCCTACCCCTCTCTCCAGGGAAAAGTGTGGATACGGTGGTGCAGAGGCCAAGAAAGAAGTTGTTTCTGAGGATTGAGCAGTCTCTAGTCTTCGATCAAGCTAGAGGATTTGATCTCACGTGTGTGAGGTCCCTAATACAGTCGAAAATTGCTAGGGTTGCAATTTTATGACACTACATTTAGCCCCCACTTTAGCAGGAGTATAAGCATATGCCAATACTTCTGGTAAAGTACAAGGAAACAATATTGAAAGAATTTTACCACATCAATGAGGCAAGATGTGCCAAGCCCCTAGTGGACTTAGGATCTTATGACTTCGATTGACAAAGTAAAAGGGAAGATCAAGAAGGGGAGAACCATGACTGCAAGTAGAAAAGTTCCCCTAACTTTTAGTCATAAAAGCAAGGATACCAAAGATTACAAAGAAAAACAAAGCTCATTAAGTAATTCTCAGTATCAAGAAGGAAAATATGAGCAGAGTGTATGCCACCACATTAAAGCGATCGCACGTGCCTTTTCAGGAGAAATTTCTTTAAGGTAGGATACACCCAAGAGAGAGAGAAGAAGGGAGCACGTTATTGCAAGGATTTATCCCCCAATCGAGGAATAAACCCAAGGATAATGAACACAAAACATGAGGTAGTGTCTCTTTCCTTAGGTTCAACATGCTATATGATAACTCATGTATATCATGTATGTATATGCATATAATAATCATCATTCCCCAAAGTAGGACACTACATTAGAAGAAAGGGAAGAGAGGATGTCTTTTGAGTCAACATGAAAGAGACCAATAAAATATCTCAATGCTTTGCATCATCCCCAAGTAGACATTAAGGGGATAATAGAAGAACAAGGATACACAAAGAATAATGGTCACAAAAGAGCAAGAAAGGAGAAAGAGAAAGATCTACAATGCTAATATTGCTAGTCTAGCGCGACATCCGCCTCCCGATCTTGTTGATCACTATTTCGGGAAAGCGAGCAACACACCAGAGGAGTGACATCAAGCACAAAAGATGGATCTATCACAAGATCCAAACAAGGACTATGCTCATGTTGTAAGTCACTTTGTAAGTCATTGGAATCTCCATTCTGCCTTTGTCTCTTCAATAACTCATCTAGCTGTGCTAAACTAATATTATTTTTTTCTTTATACTCACTTCCAGTAGTTAGATCATCTCTTAGAATTATCATTTGTCTCTCAAGCTCTTGTTCATTACTTTAGGATTGTACTAAATCATTTCTCAACATATCATTCTTATGAACCAACTTAACACATTCTTCAAATTTGTTCTTCAGAGATACAACAAAATTTTCTTCCTTTTTCTTCTCATCCTCAATTTCTTTAGACATTCTCATGGTTATAGCTTGCATTTCATTTTTTATGACCATGTTCTCCTGAATCATCATTTGATATTGTTCCTTAAGTGCATCTTTCTCTTCATCATCCTTATTTTGCAAAAGTTCCTTCCTTCTAGCTTGAACAGATGATAGCCTCTCTTATAGGACATGAATGAATTCCTTAGCAGAATTCAATTCATCTTGTAGCTTTAATTTCTTCAACCTTTCAGCATCATAATCTTCAAGTTCCATCTCAAGTTGCTTTTCCAAACCCATATCCATGGATTCAGGATCTCCTCCAAACTATTAAACTTCCTCTGAGGCACAAGGCTCTGATACCAATTGTTGGAATCTAAGAACACTGAGAGGGGGGGGTTAATCAGTGTTCTACCGATATAAGAGATTTTGACCTTATTAAAACATGCATACACCAACCGGTATACCGGTACATACATAATTGAATGAAGTAAAGCAACCAATAAGCGAATCACATAAATGAATACCATAACACACATAATTATATGTGGAAAACCTCAAAGAGGAAAAGCCACGGTGGGATTTGTGACCCACAATATCAATTCATGATGAATAATGATGAACAGTAAATACTCAACAGATACTGAGAGGGAGGGGGTGAATCAGTATAAAAAAAAACTTCTTTCACAACCTAAACAACAAAGACTGCACTAACCGGTAAACAACATCCCCAATCTAAATCAAGGCAATACTGGTAAAACACAGTGACTGTAAAAGTCATAAACTGGTAACACTTAGATCTTCACAAAACCTAATATCTCATTTCCACTTCACCAATATGCTTAAAACCTCATATCTCATTTCCACTTCACCCATATGCTTAAACAAGTAATACATTAGAAATATAATGACCACTAAATCAGCTTGCATTACCACTTAACAGAAAACACTAAAACATCACATGAAAAAGCATCACACATAACGCACTGATTTTTCACGTGGAAACACAACTAGGAAAAACCACGATGGGGATGAATACCCACAAGTTGTTCTTGAACTCTTACGAAGTTCACTCTATTAGGAGCCTAGTCTGGTTAAAGACTTTACAACAGGTTCTGCTAGGAACCGATCCTACTAGGGATCACCCGGTTAAGGGATGGCTAAATACCTGATCAAAGGTTAAAACACTGTTAAAGGTTACCTCGCAAGAGGATTTGAAGAACTCAATGATTTTGAGTCACCCTATTCAAGGATATACAAAAAGCCTGTTAAAGCTACCCAATAAAGGGATTTTCCAACTGCTAAAATGGTTAGAAGTCAACAGGTAATACACTGATCTAATAACAGCACTTAATGCCAAGGAAAATCCACTTCAATTCCTTTACATCTGCAATTACACTCTACAGGTATCTACTCACTTCTCTGGTCTGGCAAGAATCACTTCACACACAATCATTTGCCACAAAGTCAAATGAAAATCATCATCGATCTTATAGACAACAATTAGGTCGGCAGCCAAAACCTAAAACCCTAAGCATCTAGGTTAATAATATAGTCGGTCCAATCTTGACCATTCAAACACATTACATAAGGTAAAATGGTCTTAAGCAAATCTCAAGACGTTCTCCATCATCCATTCTTCACCACTTCTGGAAGTTGATAACCCATTACGCGCTCTCCATCATTTACTAAGATTTTTCTCATTCTTGAGGTGGATAGATTCAATCTTCTTCATGCAAGATCCTCAAGGAAATTATTCACGCGCATAAGGCTGACGTGGAAACACTATCTCATCTTCATTTCAATTCTAACTCATCACAGGATGTCATTGGTTGAATCACACAAACTTGGAATGCATCAACCAGAAACCCTGAAGCTAAGACTACCAACCGGTAGTCATATCAAATGAAACCCCAATACAAACTTTGCATATACCGGTTCACATTCCAACATATCGGTTCATACCATCATACCAGTTCACCACTTTTCATATACCGGTTCACTTGCCAGTTTGCTTACTTTAATATATTAACATCAATGACAACATACAATATCATCATGTCATTAAACTCTACACATATGCCAACAATTCACTGGCCATATGAAGAGATATTACAAAATATAGGGGCCTACACTTGTAGGAAGGCTTATAGCCTAGAGCACATTGCTTAATCACAAAAGGAGCCTCACTGACTACATACAATTCCAGACTACAATCCAGAGAAGTGTTGAACTACAAAAGATAGCATCTCCTATGTCTGAATATAGTTCTGGTTAAGATCTATTTGTTCTGATCTAAAACCCTAAACCCTTTACCGGAATATGGTGCACGGGCACCCCTTCAAGTTGATAAATCAAGCTTAGAGGGGGAAGGATAAGCCATCAAACATGTCTTTAGGATTTTTTACATGTGTTTCAATTATGCATTGTGTGTTTGTAATAAAAGACCCCATCTTGTGAGCCAAACTCCTATTTTGGCATCTTGATAAGCCAATTAGGACTTTTGGACAAAAGGGGATCAATTGTGTGTAGGACATAGTTATCCTAGTATTTTTAGTTCTTCTAGGGTGTTTTAGGAGGGGTGGTGTAGGAGCACCCTTCCAAGATCTTCCTCCTTCTTTTTTTTGTTGGTGTTATGCTTCTTTTGAAGCCATTGTATATAAAATAAAGAGCCATGTGCTCATTGGTCCTAGTTAGGGTCCTAGTTGAGGTCTTAGGGTCATGAGTCAAAAATTGAGATTTTCTTGAAAATGGAGGGTATGTGTGTCTTTGAGGTGTTTAGGGTTCCTTCATATCATGGTGGTGTCCTTAGGTTTTCCCAAAGTGGGTCTAGGAGTCAAGAAAAGCAACATTGGGAAAGTTGCTCAAAAGCTGCAAAAGTTGCATGACAACTTTTAAAAGTTGTCAAGTAACTTTTCCACCATGAGGTCAAAATCCTTAATGTAGCTTGGACAACCCTAATATGGGCACACAAACTAAGGAGAGGGTAGTATAAGTATTTCCAAACCCTAAGTTAATGGGTTGGATGTTAGACATTATACAGCCCAAGCAAAGTGACCTGATTGAGACTGCAATTTTGTTGCCAATCGGCACAAATGGAGTAAAGGAAGATTGTTAATGGATTGATTTACATGAAAAAATGTGTGGAGTGTCTTATATGGTGTAAATAATTTCATTTTGAGAAATTATATTAGGTTTTGGTTTGTAAGTTTGGTGTGCTTGTAAATATTTTCTAAGTTGTCTTCTCATTGTCCAGTTTTGGACTGGTTTATGCAAATGAAATCATGACTCCATTCCCCATTGTGGAACCACCTTGACACCATGGGGAATGAGAGTGCATACCTTGTACCATATTTCAATGCAAGAAGGGCCCTTTAAAATTCAAGGAGGCCATACAAAGACCCACTCCTAGGCGAGATTGGATAGTGCCCAGCTAGGAAGGGTCAAGTTGCAGAGGTCTTGGAGAGCAAGGTTGGTTAGAGGAGAGTGCACCCTTTGGAGGAGGTGTAGAGGAGTGTGTGAAGAACCACTAGTGTGAAGGAGGATCCTCCACTAATCAAAACAAGGTGGCTAAAACACAAAACATACACTGTGACCTAGGCAGACCATAAAAACCCTCACAAAACCCTTAAAAACCCCAAAATTCGCCCAAGGCACTGTACAGCCACTTGGAGGCCCAAAACTAGAGAATTCCTTGAGCCCTAGCCAAATGAATGGTAGTCCATTTTGGGAGTTTGGGTAGTGTGTGCATTATTTGTGAGAGGGAGCCCTAAAGGATCGGGTAGGAGGCCTAATTGGTCAAAATCCTTGTAGCCCTCTTTTGTAGGCAAAAACACAAAATAGTGAAATCGGTAAGGGGTTGGAATCTTTAAACCTCTTGGGGGAACATTAATGGGTGGAAAAACCATGAAATAGAACTGACCTAACCTTGCTAAGGCCTAGGAATTAGTAGGACAAGCCAAGCCCTTATTATCCATAGTAAGGGGTTTTGAGTCTCATGAGTAGGTGAGACCTTAGGAGCAGCATTGCAACTCATTGGTGGGTGGATTGGGAAAGGTCAGGGGATTCCTCAAGCAAGGGAATTCCTAGAGACCCTAGGGTGTGAAGAGAACACCAGGTGATCCAAGGGAAGGATCTAAGAGCATAGACTAGGCTAGTATATCCCTAACCCCATCCCATTAGATTGGTATCAGAGCCAGTTAAAGATTTGTTGGACTGTGTATGTCTCTATATACTGGTGAATCAGTAGGGGAGAGAAGAATGGTCACTAATGCAGAGCTGGCTGGAGAGGTAGAAGAGCAGAAGGAGAAGAATAGACTCCTTGAAGAAGCTATGAGCGAGATAAGGGATAAGTTGCAAGAAGTGGTGGATCAGAGGACACAAGGACCTTGGGGTGAAGACACCGAGGATAAAGGAAAGAAAACCATTGACATAGATGACATTATACCTAAACCAAATCCCTTGTTCAATGAAGAACCTTTTGTAAAGGCTATTAAGGCCTTGAACACCAAAGCTTTTGAAGGATTGCCACATTTCAGTGGAAGGATGGACATTGACACTATCATGGAATGGATTGAGGGTATGGAAAACCACTTTGAGTGTGAGGGAGTGATAGAGGCTCAAAAGGTTAAGGTTGCCAAATCAAGATTAAGGGGAGCAGCTTTGACATGGTGGAAGTACCTACAAGAAGAGAGAGTTAGCATGGGGAAGCTACCTATTGCCAATTAGAAGGCCATGGTGAGTAAGATCAAGGAGAACTACTTACCAGAGGATTATGAAGTCCAACTTCATAAGAAGAGATAGGGTTTGAAGCAAAAATACTTTGATGTGACCTCCTACACCAAAGAGTTTCAAAAACTTTGTCTTAGATCCAAGGTCCAAGAAGATGAATCTATTAAGGTGGCTAGGTATCTAAGTGGCCTAAAGTGGAACATTCAAGAGGAGATAAGCCTATGGACTCCTACTACTATTCAAAAATGTCATTAGCTTGCTATCAAGGTAGAAGAGAGGAACAAAAGGAAAGGAGACTCCAATAAAAGGGGTAAAGGCAGAGGTAGAGAATAAATGAATCACTGAGGTGGTTACCAAAGCAAGTCAAATGAGTAGAGGAACCAAGGAGAAGCCAAGTTGACTGAACATGGCAGTGAAAACAATCTTAGAGGGGGCCATTCTAGAGGAAGAGGTGCACAAGGTGGTCCAAGTAGGGGTAGAGGTACCGGTAGAGGTAACTCCTACTTTGCAACTATGAACTGTTACAACTATGGACAATTGGGACACCCGGCATATATATGCCCTAACAAGCCTACCTCATCAAACAGTGGAAAGAGGGTTGCTTATGCTCATGAAGACTCTTCAAGCAGCAAGACACTGGATGTGGACCAGATTGAATTAGAAATTGGTGAGAATCTGATGTTCAATAGGATTTTGATCAGATAGCCAGTTAAGGAGGAATGCAAACATAGGAAAGCATTGTTTAGGGTGAGATGCAAAGTTCTTGGTAAAGTGTGCAAGGTGATAGTTGATTCAAGCTCAACTAACAACATCATATTAGAAGAGGTAGTTAGGAAGTTGAAACTCACAAGAATACCCCACACTAGCCCTTACAAGGTGACTTGGTTGAACAAAGGACAAAGTGTGCTTGTCAATGAACAGACTTGGGTAGAGTTTTCTATTGGAGGATATAAGGATAATATCCTTTGTGATGTGTTGCCTATCGATGCTTGTCATCTATTGCTAGGAAGACCCTAGCAATTTGATAGGAAGGTGATCTATGATGGAGAGGAGAACTCCATATCATTCAAGAAGGATAGCTAGACCTTCAAGATTCAGTCCTTGACAGAGAATGAAGAGGGAACTTCAAGAACACCTAGTGTCTTATTGGCTACTAGTAAAGAGTTCTTAAACTTGCTACATGAGGAGGAGATAGTGAAGTGTGCCATCTTTGTGAAACCAAAGGAGGAAGAAGACAAGTTGCAGGTAGAAGTACCCAAGGAGGTGAAGCAAATGTTGCAAGAGTATAAGGACATAGTGAGTGATGGAGCACCTGCAACACTCCCAGCAAGAAGGTCTATAAGCCATCAAATAGACTTTGTTCCTAGAGCATCCCTACCTAACAAAGCTGCATATAAACTCACACCTGACCAAAACAAGGAGGTAGAAAGGCAAGTGCAGGAGTTATCTGAACAAGGACTGATTAAGAAGAGCATCAGCCCATGTGCAGTCCTAGTAGTGCCAGCATCAAAGAAGGGAGGCAAGTGGAGACTTTTCACTGACTCAAGGGCAATAAATAAGATCACCATAAGGTATAGGTTTCCTATTCCTAGAATAGAAGATTTGATGGACTGTTTAGGAGGTGCTATGTATTTTACCAAGTTGGACCTTAAAAGTGATTACCACCAGATTAGAATCAAGGAGGGTGATGAGTGGAAGACTTCTTTCAAGACCATAGAGGGATTGTATGAATGGCTTGTGATGCCATTTGGACTCACCAATGCCCCAAGCACCTTCATGAGGTTGATGAATGAAGTGTTAAAGAATTTCATAGGTAGGTTTATGGTGGTGTACCTAGATGACATTCTCATCTATAGCAAAACCAAAGACGAGCACCTTGAGCATTTGAGGTTAGTCCTAGAGAGGTTGCATGAGGAGATATTATCCATCAACCCAGAGAAGTGTGACTTCTTGAAGCAAGAGCTACTCTACTTAGGATTTGTGGTGTCTAAGGGAACCTTGAAGATGGATCCAAGCAAAGTGGAGGCAATCTTGAATTGGCCTACACCTAGAATAGGGACTAAAGTTAGGAGTTTCCATGGATTAGCCCAATTCTATAGGAAGTTTGTGAGGAATTTCAGTGGCATATGTGCACCGGTCCTTGACACCATTAAAGGAGGCCTTAAAACTAAGTTTAAATGGACTGAGCAAGCTGACAAAGCATTTCAATTATTGAAGCAAGAAGTAGCCACAAAACCTATCCTTCTCCTACCTACCTTTGATAAGCTATTCACATTGGAGTGTGATGCAAGTGGAATTGCAGTAGGTGGTGTATTGAGTTGAGGGAAGACCTGTGGCATTTTTCAGTGAGATGCTTAATGAAGCAAAGAAGAAGTAATCGGCCTATGACCTAGAGTTGTATGTTGATAAGTTGGTGTATTGACATACTTTTTTATCAAGACTCTTAGGTTTTTGGTATCTTTTGGGTTGCATTGTGATCATAAAATATTGTGAATTGACTATATGTAATCCATGTTTTAAAACTAAACTTAAGAAATCATGTTTGAACCTTGTCTATTAATTCCTGTAGCCATGCCAATTTATTCCTGTAGCCAAATGGTTTGTCCCTGTGATATGCAGATTATTTAGGATGATTTCATATGTGAGTTAATGAATGTATTAGTTAAGCAAGACACATATGCATGTCCTTGTATATTGTTTTTGTTCTAGTGTAGATAATAATGGATGCTACGGTGGAGAATTCTCTTTCGCGCCTAAGGACTGGAGAATCATGTTCAAATAGCTGGAGGTCAAATTGAAGGAGATTCAAGCGAGCGCAATCTATGGCATAATCGGAGTAGTTGTCTTTCACCATGGGAGTTTAACTCTGGTGCATGTTTAATCTACAAAATATCTCTTTGGCATGCAAAGACTATGGTTCGGTTTCAAATCCATAGTTCCTACAGCCAAGCTCTCTGTTATCCCCTTCATCTGACAACTATCTGCCTCTTCTTCTGGGCGCAACTAGAGTTGTCTATTGTAGTCTGTCTTTTCTTTATAATAAGCCCTTCCTTCTTTTCTAAGAGTTACACAGAATGGAAAGGGATTGAGCAAAGTTTTTGTCAAGTATTCTGAATTTTCTCTTTTTGAATATGTAATCATCTTTTAGGAAGAAATGAATAAAAATATGTTATTCTAATCTATTAATAGTTATTTGCTAAGAGTTTGATATCACTCATCCAAGGGGGCCCACTTGGTGAGTGATCCCGTGTTTATGATTATTGAAGTTAGTTTTTACTTAGTTGTAGTAGAAGTTCATGATTGGGTTGTTCCTCCAGCCACTGGAAATAAATAATTTGACTGTTCCTGCAACCAAGGCAGAATGGTGTGATTCCTGTTATTTCCATTAGATCATTTCAGCAGATTTTTGCAAAGCTTTCATTTAGCCTTTATGATTTCCATTCCTACCTTTCTTACAGTAATTAAGAATAATCATTTAAGGAGCTTAGTGCATATATATTACAGACCCATTTCAAGTTTTACGTTCCTGGATTGACAACTAAATGAACACTAGCCATGAGAATAGTAAACTCTACCATATGAATGTCCAAACTTTGGATTGAGATTTCAATTAGAGGTATTATTATTGTCATTATAGTTGGGGTAGACATTTTTGGTGCCGTTTCTGGGGATGGTGTCAAGCTAAGAGCCTTTTATGATTATTTTAGTTTCCAGTTAATTGTTTGAATTTCATGAATCTGCATGCATAATAGAAGAAGAGATGCCAGAGGTAGATTTTTACCCACTCATACTACTCATGCAGAAGATAGTTTTTCAGATATAAACCCTTTTTCTGAGTTGTATCAAGTCCCACAAAATTTGAATCACCCTGAGTCTGAATTTCCAGAAGGTAGTCTTCAGCTCCTTTTTGGTCCACAAGAAGAAGAGTTGCCTATTGTAATAACCCCCATAAGTCCAATGCAAGGGAACTCACCTTGTGGTGGAAATAATCCACCACCACCTGGTCCAACATTTGAGTTTCCCATCTCTGACCAGCATGATAATGCTAACCTCAAGAACATTCTAGCATCTTCACTTCCTAAGTTCTATGGGTTGGTCACAGAGGATCTGGATACATTTCTGTTTGAGTTTGATGTTCTCTGTAGGAGTTTTGACTATACTACAGATGCCCATAGACTCAAAAAATTTCCAGCCACTTTGAAGGAGTCATCCTTGAGATGGTTCATGAGCTTGGGTAGTAGCACAATCAATACATGGGATGTAGCATAGAAATTAGGAATCATCAAAACAAGTAGATCAAAACAAAACACATGATAGCTCAATCAAAAGAACACTCATTGCAAATGAACCTAATTCTAAGCACACTCAATAGAGGTATGAAAACAAAGCATTCAAAATGAAAATTATGCAAACCAGATGTAGAATTGAATACTCCTTCCATGCGGTTCCATTGTTGTTCTTTCCTCTTCAATGGGTTTGTGGATCTCACCTACAAGTGCTCACACAATTGAAAGCAAAAAGCTCAAGAGTACTAGAAACAAAAGTTCGGTAGTTTGATAGAAATTCAGGATTCATGAAGGATTCGAAGGGATTGAAGGATTCCAAGGGATTGATTGAAGAAAATTATCCAATTTATAGAGAAATTGGATAAATGAAAAGATTGGCATGATGCAATTCAAAGGGAAATTGCAAATCAATATGTCAATTATGACAAATTATGCACTTTCCATGCACAATTTGATTGATTGAGAATTGATGACAAATTATGACACATTTCATGTCAACATTGATTGATTATCAATTATGACAATTTCATGACAAATTGAAATGTCACTCCCATAGAATTAGGAGATGAAATAGGAGGGAAAAGGAATTAGAAATTTGAAAAATTAGGAAATTGAAATTGATGACAAATTAGGAATTAGAAATTGTTAGAAATTAGAATTTAGGAATTAGTGAATTAATTAATAATTTTTCATTTATTAATCAATTCACAAAGAGGAATGATTAGCCAATTAAATAAAGATTTAATTGTAATAAGAAGACCTAGGATAAATAAATAAATTATTTAATCCTAGAGGAAGAAATGACACATTAGGTTAAATGACTAAATCATAAAACCCTAGAAGACGAATTAGAAATGCGAAAATGACAATTAGGTCTTGATTGAGGATAATTAATGTCATGATTTTGAATTGATAAATGACCAATGTGACAAAATGATTTGATTTGAGAAAATGCGCCAATTGACGAGGAACAATGACAAATTGATCCAAATTGACATAATTCAGACAGACAACGATCGATGACAAATCGATCGTTAAAATGACAAGATTGAAGGATTGATGATAAATCGACAAGATTGATAAGAGGACAACGATCGATGACAAATTGATCGCAAGATTGACAGGATTGAAAAGAGGACAAAACCCTAATTAGGATTGACGATGTCCAAAATGATGACAAATAAGCATGCTCATTGATGCAATAAGATAAAATCGATCAAAATCATGACTGGATAATGTTATCGACAAGACCAAATTTGAGGACGAGATGATTGAAGAATGTAGAAGAAAGACTCGATGTTCACAAATGATAAAAACCAAGTGCGTGACATAGGAGAAATGTTAATGCGACGCAAAACCCTAAAATGAGGCAATGCGCAAATGTTAAAGTATGACCTCGCAAGCGTTGACCATTTTTGGGTGTCTACACATGGGATGAGATGAAATGGTTGTTTCTTGCAAAATATAAAGATTATTGTGGAGGCATTGATCAACATGGGGATGATATCTTTAGAATGACACAAACTGAAGATGAGAGCCTCGAGGATTATCTGGAAAGGTTTTTGTTTAGTGTCAAGAAGTCCAAGCATAGTACTCTAAATGAAGATTCCCTCAAATTGATATTCTTGAGGGGTATCAATGATGAATGTGCTTATTCCTTAGATCTAATGGGGGGGTGACATTACACAATCTACTTGGGCCGAAATAGGACAAATTTGCAAGAAGTATTCTAGATCTACTTCTAAGAAGAATAGGAGATTTAAGCCAGGAGCACCATCATCATCATCTGGAACTGGAGTTTCTAGGTTAGAACTTAGTCATTTGTTAAAACATTTTAAGGAGGGCATTATAAACAATATGGCTACTGAATTGGATACATTGGCAGCTAAGAAGAAGCATGAGGAAGCTGATGCATTTCTTGCAAAATTTTGTCCTCATTGTAAGCAGCGGAAGAAAGATTGTAGATGTAAGATGGTTGCAAATGTTGAAGTACTTGATTTCAATCCAATTCAAGGGGAGGATGAACAAGTCTTCTATGTTGCTTAGAGAAGACCAAATTTTTAGAGACAAGGTATGCCACCTGATTCACTTTCCTTTTTTGGTTATAGTGGTAATTCTTATGCACCAAATAACCAATGGCAACCACAATATTCTCAAAATTTTGGTAATTATCCACATTGGTATGGATCACAAGGCCAAGGACAGCAATTTTCTAATCAAATACCCTAGTGGCAGCAGCCACAAGGAAACTGGTATCCACCTCAGGGTGCAGGGAACCAGTTTCAAGGGAATTGGCAACCTACCTCTCAATGGAGGGGAAACCCATCATGGTCATCTCAATCTTCTAGATATTAGCCTCCTAGTTAGCAGCCACAACCTCCTGCTTTAATGCCACCTCTTGTAGCCACAACACCACATCCCAAGCCAACATAACTGCCTACTCAACCATTGCCTAATCCAAATATCAAATCTCAGCAACAACAACAAGCTTATTCAGCTAATGCTAATAAATACCCAGCCTATTCTTTATCACTAGATGATATTCACCTCCGATCTGGAACAACACTACCTAATCCCTCTCAGCCAGTTATTACTGAGGTACAAGAAGAGCAACCAATCTTTGATCCTAATGATGTAATACCTCAGAATCAAATATTACCACCATTTCCTCAAAGATTGAAAGACAGAGAAGTTTCAACTGATCAACAACAAAGTTTTGATATTCTTGATCAACTGAAGCACATTTGTGTTAAAATTCCATTGCTGCAAGCAATAAAGGATGTTCCAATATATGGTAAGGCATGCCTAAAGAAACCTGGCAGAAAGAAAAAGGATCTACAAACAGTTCATGTTATGGGTCAATTGGCTGATATTATGTTAGCAAAAATTGCTATTCCAAAGTATTCTAATCCAGGCAGTCCAGTTGTGAGTATAGTCATTAATGGTAGTCAAATAAAGAATGTTTTAGTTGATCTAGGGGCAGCCATTAATGTAATGACAAGGGAAGTAATGAAACATCTAGAGATAGATAGTTTAAGGGCTACACCCATAGTTCTTCAACTTGCTGATGGCTCTGCAGTAAAACCTGATGGTATGATAGAAGATATAGTGGTCATTCTAGATTCTTGAGAATATCCTGTAGACTTTATGATTTTATCCCCAAAAGCAACATTGGGGGGATATCCAGTCATTTTGGGAAGACCATGGCTTGCCATAGCTGATGCATATATTGGGTGTTCCACAAAAACATTGGCCTTGTATTCCACTGCACAACCTCAGCTTGAGCAGCAGCAGGCTATTTGGCCTATTTTGGGAGAGGAATCTGAAGAAATTGACTCTATTAATCACCTTATGATGATTAATCGAGTGCCACTCATGTAGTTATATGATGAAGAATCAATCCTTTATAAGGTTCTGACAAATGAATTAATAGAAGACCAAGAATTGTAGGAATTGGTTCCGAATATTGCAAGATTGGATTTTCCTGTAGCCACTGATATCTTGCATGCCTTGTTGCCACAAGAATTGTCATATTCTCATGTTTCTGATATAAATCAAATTGATCTTACTATCAAGATAGAGGTTGCATTGAATAAATATTTGAACATCAACAAGAATATAGCAGATACTCAGAAGGATAGCCTGGTGGACTTGCTAAAACTCCATAGAAATGCCTTTGCATGGGATTACAAGGATATGAATGGAATTGATCCAACAGTTTGTACTCATCGCATTTACATAAAGGATGAGTGTTGTCCCCTCAAACAATCTCAAAGAAGAGTCAATCTTGCCCTGAAGGAGATAGTTAAAGAAGAATTGCAGAAATTGTTGAAAGCTGGATTTATCTATCCTATTTCTAACAGTCAATGGGTATCACCCTTGGTGATAGTTCCTAAAAAGGGAGGCAAATGGAGAGTATGTGTTGATTATAGAGCCTTGAACTTAGCCACAAGGAAGGATCATTTTCCACTGCCATTTGTAGATCAGGTATTGGATTCTCTTGCTGGTAAGAGATATTTTTCATTTTTGGATGGATTCAGTGGCTATAATCAAATACAAATAGCTCCTAAAGATCAGGAGAAAACAACATTTACTTGTCCATGGGGCACTTATGCATATTTTGTTCTTCCTTTTGGGTTGTTTAATGCTCGAGCCACTTTTCAAAGGGCAGTCATCAGTATTTTTTCTGATATTTCTCAAGACATAATGGAAATTTACATGGATGACTTTACAACCTATGGTTCTAAATTTGATCAAGCATTGGATAATTTGAAGAAATTTTTGTAGCGGTGTGAAGACTACAACTTGTCTCTAAATAGTGAAAAGTGTTTCATTATGATGGAAGAAGGAATAGTCCTTGGTGATCATATATCTATACAAGGCATACAAGTAGATCCAGCAAAGATTGAGGTTATTTAGCAAATTAATAACCCTGTGAAGTAGAAAGATGTGAGAAGTTTTCTTGGCCATGCTAGATACTACAGAAGTTTCATTAAAGATTTAGTTTCATCCTAGGTTTGCATTTTGCAAAGTCATTGTCAACTACCAAGGTTAGGTTTTCACCTAAGTCATACTCCTTTCGCATATCAATAAAAGTCATCCATTTTGCATGTGTCCTCTTGCATTAGAGTAATACCATTTCATAATTCAACCTTAGGTTTTTCCTTAGGTTGACATTGTCATACATTTGCATGTGCATACCCTAGGTCCCTTCATTAACCTTAAGTCATTATTATATCATATTAGGATCACTTGCATAGTAATTGTCCCCTTGCATATAGTGTCAAAACTAGGTTTTTTCATACTTGAGTAATGCAAATCTTTGATAAACCCTAAGTTATTGTTAGGAAGTCTTGACCTTATCAAACTTTTGTCTTTTTGTCATCAATGTCATTTGGTCAAACCTAGCTTAGTATCCAAGCATATAGGGGAGACATTGTCATTTTGTCCTTTTGTCACTTGGTCCTTTTGTCCTTTGAGGTCTAGACATCATTTCAATTTCCTAAGGGTCTCATTTTTAGAATTGCATTCATGAGTTTGTCAAAATCTTGAAAAACAACGAAAACATTAAGTTGCATTGTCATCTTTTAGGTTGCATTTGTCAATCCCATTAGTTGCATTGCATAGTGACATGTTTGTTGAAATGAGGTCTCAAGCTTCTTACAAAGCCATGTCATCACAATTGAGAAATCAATCATGTCAATCTAATCTCCACATGTCTCAGAACTTGGATCAAACTTATCATGATGATGTAAATGTCCAAATACAAAAACTAGAGGATAAACTAGCTCAAGAAAATGAGATTTTGGAACAAAGAGTGAAAAACATTGAGAAGAATAGATCACAAATGTCCAAAATGTTTCAAAAATTTCCAAGTCAAAATCCAAAGATTGAGCCAATTGATGTAAGATCTCTTCTTGAACGATCAGACATACCAGCTCTCCTCTCACAAATAGAGATGATGAAACAATTTCAAGAAAAGAGACAACATCAATTTCAACATTATGTGCCTCCACAACAACAACAAGAAGGTGTTTACTATCAATCAGATTTTCAACCATCACAACCAATTGTTCAACAGCTCCAACATTTCCAACAGACACAACCAATGGTCCAACATATACAACCAACACAACGAATGGTCCAATTTCAACAATATGTCCAACCAACTATACAATGTCCACAAATAGTTCAGCCAATGGTGGAATATCAACAAGTTCAATCAACATATCAATATCAACAACCACAACCAAACATTCAAAAACAAAGGTTGCAGCCCACACCAAGCCAAGTTTCGAAACAATTGAACCAAGTCCAATATCAAAACATGACATCAGACCAGAACCAACTCCTTGCCAAACAAGTTCAAATTCCAAATACAACTATGTCAAAACCTCGAAAGAAAGGTGGCTTTATTGCAATGATCTTAAGGAAATTACCAAGTGAGTTCTTTGAGGAAGATCAAAATAATACACTTATGTCTAGCAATGCCTCATCCCCCCACAAAAAAATTGACTCTCTAGTGGCATCTATACCTACACCTTTAGAAGTTTCCCAAGAACCTTCCATATTGTCCCCATCAAACAATACACCCAAGGATGAAATTATCCAAGGGCTATCCATAATTGATTGCCAAGATAATCCAATTCATGATGCATGTCCTTGTTATGTTTCAGAAATACAAGACCCAATGCCACCATGCACTTTATTGCCATTACCTATTTTAGAGGACCCCATTTGAAGTCCCTCTTCCTCATGTTCAAGCATTGATTCCTTGCTAGAATCCATCACAAATGTTCAAAGTGCATTTCCTTCATGCCAAAGCATTAATCCCTTGCTAGAATCCCCCATGCATATCCAAAGTCCAACCCCATGTCAAGAGGATAATTTAGAGCATGAAGAAACGTGTCCTAAAGAAAATCAAGATCAAGATCCTAAAACCTTATCATACCATCCAATTGTTGACCAAGACCCCATGTTCCCAGAAACTCATGATGATTCCCCTATTTTTGTCCATCCTATCCAAAGTCCTATTGACACTCCATTCCCTGGGCAAGATCAAGATATCCCTGTTCATCCAATCCCAAATGATCCCCTTCTATTCCAAGAACACAATATCCTTTCAAATCCCATTGACATTCAAGATATCCCTTCCATCCTTTCCGATGATCCCATTAAAAGTCAAGAGAAAAGCACCTTTAAAGAGGATTCCAATGATCTTCCTCCTTGTCAAGATCAAATTATTCCTTTAAATCCTCCATAAGATCCTTTTGTTCCTCCATCTCCTTGTCTTAATCCTCCATACACACTCTAAGAGCGCATTTCTTTTGGTGATCCCATTATTTCTCCCATTCCATCTCTTGAAGAGCCTATCATTGAACCATGTCCACTACACAATCCTAGTCCCCCTCATGATCCTAACCCCCCTCATGATCCTAACCCCCCTCATGATTCTAATGTGTCAGTGCAAGATGTTCATGAATCCTCGACATGCATAATGGGTTCTTCCACTTTGGTCCAATCTGATCCACTTCAAGATCTCATTATTTCTCTCATATCATATCCACATCATAATGGACTCGCGTCTTCTTCCCAAAGAAAAGAGTACCCTACAAGTCAAGATATTCATAAAGGCAAAGGGGTAGACCTTCATAAGAAAGAACCCCTCCATATCAAAGAAAATATTAAGGGTCATGGCTTCAATGAAATTCCTCAAGACATGGGTACCCCTACTAAATCCAATATCCCTCCATCAAAATCAAAACATACACCTTCCCCATCATACCTTCCATCCATCTCAGGTCCTTATATTCCTTCATCCTCTATGCAAGGTCAGCAAAGGCACACATCCTTGAGTAAATTTCATCCATCCAAAAGAAGTCCATTTCATTCATATCCATCCATGCATTCCTTTCCCCCTCCAAGCAATTTGGATGCCAAGTATAAAAGTCATAAGTCTAAAAATCCACATGTATTCAAGGATCAACATGTCCAATATAATCGACATGTCAAAACAAAGAACAATATGATCTATAAAGAAAAAGAAATATCCAAAAGGCCACAAAGGCCCATTGCTAAAAAACAAAAGTCAAAATCTATATGGGTTCCTAAATCCCTTGTGCATGCAATGCACTCCAATGAACCACAAAAGCATGAAAAATCAAAAACCATGTGGATCCTTAAGAAACTCCTTGAAGCACAAAAGCCTAAAAAAACATCAAAATTGGCATCTAAAATTGCTATTCATCCATCCAAACCTTCCAAGTCTATTCCTCCACCACCTTCTTCATCCGTTTTGGGCCCTTATGTCCCAAAATCCACAGCCTTTCCTTCATCAAAATCTCAATATCCAAAATACATTTTTCCTCCATCAGTCCATCACCCCTCAAGGTGTGTGCCAATGTCAATCTTGCCAACATTTCTATCCACTCAAGCACAGTTCTTTGAATACCCTATCCATTATCCAATGCATATTTTCCTTCCTTCAATCCCGTTGATCCAATCCTTTGCATAAATCCTCACCTTAGTTTCATCTTATTTTCCATGTCCTTATCCTACCAACGTCTTTGAGCATGCTTTTAAAGGTCATGGTCCATTTTTTTCAAGGCTACTATCCAAACAAAAAGATGTTTGAGTCCTTCTTTCATCCCCTATCATGTGTCCATTTTCGACTAAAATGTCAAAATACAAAAAAAAAATTGAAAAAAAAGAAAAAAAAAAAAGAAAGAAAAGAGTAAAGCAAAAATAATTCGTCCACTGGTGAAAACCTGGCAAACAGGCACCTTGGGCAAGTACCATGATGAAAACTTGGCAAACAGGCATCATGCGTAATCTATGAACTTCTTGCATACCATACTTGGGGGTAGGTTTCCTCCTTCATATCTTATTGCCCTTCACTATCCTATCGAACCCCTGTCATTACCCTTCATATCCTATTGTCCCTCATGTCCATTTCCTCTTTCCACCTTTGATCTTGATAAGGCTAAGGATCATCATGAGCATCATGCATCTTGTTTGTAGCTTTTAGTCCATCATAGCTTTTGGTCTTTATCCATTTGCTTATTATAACCTTTCATCCATATTCCCTGTCTTATTGCAACTTTCTGCCACTATCCCTTAGCCTACCCTAACCTTCAGTCCATGTCCCTTATCCATTCTTGGTCTTACTTATCCTATCCATATCTTATCACTATCCATACACTCTTTTCATTCCTTGATCTTGATCTGACATAAGGACGCAAAATTTAAATATGTTTTCCAAAAACCTCTTGACATGTCCCTCATGCCATGTCACTACTTTACATTGTCATATCCAGTCTCTTGTCCCATCACGCAATAGCCCTTGAAAATTGCATCCGTATTGTCTCCATGATAAAAGGCCTTTGTCTTCCCTCTATCCACCAACATTTCAGCAAGCCTATTTATTCACCTATCATATTCCTTGCCTTGCTAGACACTGGGGGCAAAATCATAAAAATCAAATAATGTCCTGAAATAATCCAAGAAAAAATTGAAAAATGTCCTGAAATAATCCAAAAAACTTGAAAAATGTCTTGAAATAATCATAAAAAATCAAAAAATGTCCTGAAAAAATCCAAAAAAAATCAAATAATGTCCTAAAAAAATCTCTAAAAATAAAAATTGAAAAATGTCCTGACAAAAATCATAAAAATTGAAAAATGTCCTGAAATAATCCAAAAAAATTGAAAAATGCCCTGAAAAAATCATTAAAAAAATCAAATAATGTCCTGAAAAAACTCCCTAAAAAGTCAAATAAAGTCCTGAAAAAATGAACACAAATTTTTTTTGTAAAAACTCAAAAAGAAAAACACAAAAATATCCCCTTTGTGCATCGACAGATCGATAAGCATCCCTCCAACGACACACAATCACACATTGTCCTTTAATGGAATCACGCATTAATAGATGAACTTTTCAATCAAACCAGACATTCAAACCAATCCAAATTGTCATATCAATCACTCAACATCACTATCATTTGTCCTTGGCATCTTATCATGGGTCTTATATAGGGTGTGGTATACTCAAAACTAGACTGTGTCTTGTCTTAGATGGGGTACCGCATTCCCTGAAACCAGACAGCATGATCGTCCTATCCACATTTTCAACTTTTGACAATGAAGATCAAGATGTTTGTTTGACTTGTTGGAATTTGTGCATCTTATCTTTTACTGATTTATCTTTGGCTTCGATCATGTTCCTATGTTGCTCAATGATGTCACTGAGTGATTTTGAGTGACCGGGATGGTTCATGGTCCCTTTCTTTTTTGTTGTGATTGTTGTTTGTCTATGATGTGTCTGTCTTTTGCAAAAAGGGTTGCATTTCAACTCTGGCCTTCAATGCCATGATGCTCTACATCCGCTTTGCTACATTAAATAAAGGTTCTCACCTACTTATGTGCATTCGTGAAAGCAAGTTTTCCTTCATCTCTAACTGTCCTCTGTCTAATTTCTTCTTACTAACATTTCTTCCGTCAGTCTTGGTAGTCCGTTCGATCCTATCATGTTCTATCATTCTTACCAATCAATTGGCCTCTTTTCTAGATGTTTCCAGCCAATTCCTCGAGGGGGCATGCGTATGTCATTGTCATTGTCTGGGGCATTTTCATTATCGTTCTTTGAAACAACACTTGAAATCGCATTGTCTCAAAGAGGGGCAAAATGTAGATGTCTAAAAATGGTCAATGCTTGCGGAATCATACTTTAACATTGACGCATTGCCTTATTTTAGGGTTTTTTGCATTGCATTAACATTTCTTCTATGTTGTGCACTTGGTCTTTATCATTTGTGAGCATCGAGTCTTTCTTCTGCATTCTTCATTTATCTCACTTTCAAATTCAGTCTTGTCAATAACAATATTTGTCATGATTTTGGTCAATCTTATCTTGTCGCATCAATGTGCATGCTCATTTGTCATATTTTGACATCGTCAATTCGATTTCATTTTGGACATCGTCAATCCTAATTAGGGTTTTGTCCTCTTATCAATCTTGTCATCTTGCGATCGATTTGTCATCGATCGTTGTCATTTTCAATCTTGTCATCTTGCGATCGATTTGTCATCAATTTTAGTCATTTTCATTCTTGTCATTTTGCAATCTATTTTGTCATCGATCCTTGTCTTCTTGTCAATTTTGTCATTTTGTGATCAATTTGTCATCGATCATCATCTTTCTCAATCGTGTCAATTTGGATCAATTAGTCATTGTTCCTCATCAATTGGTGCATTTTTCAATCAAATCGTTTGTCATCATTTGTCCTTTGTCAATCAGAATCATGATCAAATCGAATCGACATTAATTATCTTTCATCAAGACCTAATTGTCATTCTTGCATTTTCTAATTCATCTTCTAGGGTTTTATGATTTATTCATTTAACCTTGTTTGTCATTTCTTCCTCTAGGTTAAATAATTTATTTATTTATCCTAAGTCTTCTTGTCACAATTAAATGTTTATTTAATTGGCTAACTAATTCCTTCTCTCTTTGTGAATTAATTAATAAATGAAAAATTATTAATTAATTTACCTAATTTTCCAATTTACTAATTTCTCCTAATTCCTTATTTTCTAATTTTCATCAAATTTTCTATTTTCCTAATTTTCCAATTTTCTAATTTTCCTAATTTCTAATTCAATTCTATCCTATTTTTCTCCTAATTTCATGGGAATGACATTTCAATTTGTCATAATTTGTCATAATTGACAATCAATCAATTTTGACATAGCAATTTGTCATAATTTGTTATAATTATCAATCAATCAATTTCGCATAGAAAGTGTCAATTTTATCATAATTTGTCATATTTGTCATTCTTGATTTGAAATTTCCTTTCAAATCTCTTCATGCTAATCTTGTCTTTTCTCCAATTTATCTATAAATTGGATGAATTTCTTCAATCCCAACTAATCACTTTTTCAAATCGATCCCCGAATCAATCATGCTTTGAGTATTCTTGCATTATCATCTTGTCTACTTGCTTTCACATCATGCTTATGCACTAGTAGGTGAGATCCACAACAAAGCTATTTGAAGGAGAAAGAAGGACAATGGAGCCACATGAAGGAGACATTCAAGTTTGCAATGGTTTGCGTTTGAATTGATGTCTTGTTTTCATGTCTTTATTTAGTGTAATTAGGATTGTTATCATTGCAATTTAGTTTTCGTGATTGAACTACGCTAATATTGATTTGCTTTGATGATTTCCACATTTTCTAGCTACAATTATATCAGCAAGAATTTGCAAGGACCTGAATTGAATTATACAATCATTGAAAAATAAATGCTAGCTATCATACATGCCCTTAACAAGTTTAGACACTATATTATAGGTTATCCAATATTTGTGCATACAGATCATACTGCAATTAGATATCTTATGAATAAGTCATCCATCACTAGTAGACTGGCTCACTGGTTATTGTTGATGCAGGAATTTGATATCACAGTTGTTGATAAGCCAGGGAAGTCTAATGTTGTTGCAGATTATCTTTCACGTCTTCAATTCCAGGAAGACTCTACAATGATAGATGACACTTTTCCAGATGAGCATTTGTTTCTCATACAGGCTCATACTCCTTGGTATGCTGATATTGCCAACTATTTAGCTGCAGCTAAGATGCCAATTTCTTTTTCTCCTAACGAAAGAAGGTTGCTAGTTGAAAAAAGTTTTTAACTTTTCATGGATTGCTGATTGTCTATTTTATAATGGACCTGATCAAGTTATGCGAAGATGTGCCAGAGAAGATGAAACATATGACATCTTGCATGCATGTCATGATGAACCATGTGGAGGTCATTTTGCTGCCAAAAGGACAGCACTGAAAATACTCAATACTGGTTATTATTGGCCTACACTACACAAGGATGCAGCTCAGTACATAAGGAAGTGTGACAGGTGTCAGCAAATGGGTAGACCTACAAAATCTGATGAGATGCCACTATATCCTTAATATCTGTTACACCATTTGACAAATGGGGATTAGATTTTGTTGGCCCCATTGATCCACCTTCTAATGGCAAATCTTATATCTTGGTATGTACAAACTATGTGACAAAATGGGTAGAAGCTAGAGCTATGCAACATGTAAGAGATAATAAGGTATTTGAGTTTCTCTATGAAGAACTATTTACAAGGTATGGAGTACCCAAGGAAATCGTCTCAGATCAGGGATCTCAATTTACATCAACATTGATAAAAGCTTTGGTCAATGAATATAATATAAGACACTAGAAATCTACTCCATACTATCCATAGTCTAATGGCCAAGTAGAAGTTACCAACAGAGAGCTTGAGGCAATTCTTACAAAAATAGTGTCTATCCACAAGAAAGATTGGTCTAATCAGCTTTCAGAGGCAATTTGGGCATATAGAACAACATGGAAAATACCAATTGGACTCACACCTTTTGAGATGGTTTATGGTAAAATAGCAATGATGCCTATTGAATTTGAGCATAAAACCTTGAGAACAACTCTACAACTGAATATGACATTGTCTGAAGCACAGAAGGAACACATTCAACAATTAAATGCTCTTGATGAATGGAGAAAGATAGTTGTTCAATAGATAGAGTTGATTCAAAACCAAAGAGCCAGATGGCATGATAAATATATCAGAGAAAAGAAATTCAAAGTTGGTGACTAGGCACTCTTGTATGATTCCAGATATAAGGATGCTATGTGAAAACTCCAAACAAGGTGGTTGGATCCTTATGAGGTAGAAGAATTTTTTCACAATGGAGCAATTCGGTTGTCCACAATAGATCCTGTTCGAATTAAACTCTTAGTGAATAGACACCAGCTATGACTTTATCACAAGCTAGCTACTAGAGAAGAGTTTCTGCAGCAGTTTGCTCCTCAAAATGAAATTCAAGTTCCTGCAGCAATTGGTAATGTTCTTGCAGCAACTGCCAATGATTCGGTAACAATTCATGAGCTTCCTATTGCACTTGAGCACATTGATAAAGGTAATGTTCCTGCAGCCTCTGTAGTGAACTTATTTACCGTATCATAATCAAATATTTCCATGTGAAATATTGTTCTCCGTACATAAAGTTCCATCCACTACATTCCATCCCACTTTCTTACCTATCACTTCATTTCATTTCGCCATCATTTTCACCCAATTGCAGGTACATGTATATTGTACTTTATTTTAATTTTGCATTTATTAGTTCATTATGATTTTAATCCTATTTTAATCCGCTTCAAACCCGAAATCTCATCAGCCTGTGTGGACACGTGCTAGGTTAAGTTGGGGGGGGTACTTTATGGTCCTTTTTCCCATTAAGATTTATTATCCCGAACTGATTTCCTAACTGACATTACTTATGATGATTATTATTTCACGTGAGTGAACAATAAGTTCTGCCGCCAAATTAAGATATGTAGATTTTAGCCTTTGTGAATTTGTCAAACATTTTGGTGAAGCTGCGGAAGTATCAGAGTAAAAGATGGATGGTGATCTGATTTGCCATGAACCAACTATCCATGAAGGGTTGTTGCAGGATGTTGTTTGTGTGCATTATTTCCAAAACCATGGCTGGATGGATTATTTCTTGAGAATCAAGGATTTCAATGACGAAATAGCTACGGAATTTATGCATTCTTTTGACAAAGGAGAAGCTATAGTTAAGGGGTTAAGGGTAATTGCTATAGAACAATGAATTGTAGAGGTCACAGGGTTGCTGTAGGAAGGAGAACTCTTTCCAGAATTGAAGGATGCAAGGAGTGCCAAGGCAGAGTTCACAATTTCTACTAACAGACCCTTAATGGTGGATAGGCAAGGGACTAGAAGGGTTTCTTTGCTAGCACATTGGCCTCAGGTAGCTCTGTATATTATGAAATATATTACTTGTGAAGGATGGTATTCAAATCTCCATTCACCTCACTTCAAGTTACTTAGTCATCTGCATCATGACCGGCGAGTTAATGTCCCAAATTTCTTGTATCATCTCATTTCTATAAGTGCTGAGGAGACTAAAAAATATGGAAATTGCTCTGTTAGCCATCATGGATTGGTGAAGTTCCTAGTACAACGGTCCCTGAGAGATGTTTCACAGGTGGAATGGGGTGTGTTTGAAGATATTCTTCAATTTAGGGTAGATGAAGCCCCTATTGAAAATAATCCACCGGTTCAAGAAGAGATAGTTGCAGAAGGTCTTTCTTGTGAAGATGAGGGTTTGCTGGTTGCTAAAGGAGCTACAATTATTTTAGAAGAAAATATTGAAGCAGAGCTAATCAAAGGACAACCCTCTACCTCTCTTCAAAGAGGTTCACCTGTTTTGCAGAGGGAAGGAAAAGAATTGGAAAAGGAGTCAGATGAAGAATTTGTTATCCGGCCGCAGGAAGTGCATATCCCTCCTACAGCCAAGAGGCATCGAGCAAAAATAAAAACTCCTACATCTGTTTCAAAAGTGTATGTGAGGAGAACAAGGAGGACACAAAAGACTCAACCAATGAGTAACCCAGTAGAGGTGATTGCAGTAGAAAATTCAGAAGAAGAAGATGCTGCAGAGAAGGAAATTCAAGAAAACCCTACAAAAGAGGAAATTCAAGAAAACCCTGTAGAAGAGGAAATGCAAGAAAATCCTGCAGGAGAAGAAATCCAAGAAGAAATTCAGGAAGAAATTGTAATGGATAAGCTTGCAAATATGGCTTCAGTGGCATTGCAATGTGAAGAGATTATTGATGATGTTCCACAGCAACCTGAAGAAAACATGGAAAATATGCCAATCAAAAATGAGGAAGTTATTGAAGAAATCCCATGGTCTAAGGTAGGACCCATAAGAACTCCTTCATCCCTAACTAGCTTATCAATTGCTTTAACATTCTTTAGGCAATGGGAAATAGAGAAGGATAGGTTGCAAGGGATAATTAATAAGTAGCAAAAAGAGATTGAGAAGAAAGATAATAGAATTAAAGAATTGGAGACTAAGGTAGAAGAGATTTATGGTATGGTTCCTAAGATAATGCAATGTAGGGCTCCCCCAAGAATTTATGCAGTGCACTTGAAAGAACAGTTTCTGAATTTCAAATTAAACCGCATAGTAAGGGACCTTAATCCATCCTTGGAAACACCTAAGGAATTCTATCATGCTTATCAAACCTCCCCACATTCTATAAGGAACCTGTTATGTGAATTATATTTACATAATTATGTTGTACCCCAGGACAGAGAATGAAATCCTTTGTTGTACATTGGGGATATCCATCTCAAAGCTCTAATGTCTTGGATACAAAATGAAATGATTATAGGACCACAAGCCAGGGAGTTTGAAATATTGGAAATTGACTATCCATTGCCATTAAGGAGGGAATCAGAAGCACCCAGGGTTCTGTATTATGAATGGCAAAAGTTCTTAATAAGAGATGATGTTAGTAAGATAATACTTCCAATGAGAGAGGAAGTCTATCAAGCGTATGAGCAATTAGTTCAAACCCACAGGACAACAGCACTAGAGGGACTAACTCAACGCTGGAATCATCTACCAGATCATTTAAAACTGGGAGAACCCTACTCATTAAGAAATTTTAATGCAGCTATATAGAGAGCCTCCGAGTACATACAGCTAGGAAGGGAGAAATCCAATAATTGGTTACCATTAATCTTTCAACCTCCTATCCTAATGTGGCCACTTTTGGCATGCCAACCAACAGAATAAGATTATGATGTAGATGTGGAAGAAATAGCTAGATGGTCCAAGTTGGAGAAAATGAAGGGATTTTATTAGAATTTTCCTTCCAAGGGAACTGGACAGGACATTGTTCATGATTTCAGAGTTTCAGCAAAAATCAGAAATTTTCCTTTTGCTACAGGAGCAGCAAACCCTTAAAGTTGGGGGGCATGATAAGTCGGTGTATTGACATGTTTTTTTAATCAATACTCTTAGGTTTTTGGTATCTTTTGGGCTGCATTGTGATAGTAAAATATTGTGAATTGACTATATGTAATCCATGTTTTAAAACTGAACTTAAGAAATCATGTTTGAACCTTGTCTGTTAATTCCTGCAGCCATGCCAATTTATTCCTATAGCCAAATGGTTTGTCCCTGTGATATGCAGATTATTTAGGATGATTTCATATGTGAGTTAATGAATGTATTAGTTAAGTAAGATACATATGCATGTCCTTGTATATTGTTTCTGTTTAAGTGTAGATAATAATTGATGTTGCGGTGGAGAATTCTCTTTCACGCCTAAGGACTGGAGAATCACGTTCCGATAGCTAAAGGTCAAATTAAAGGAGATTCAAGTGAGTGCAATCTATGGAATAATTAGAGTAGTTGTACTTCACCATGGGAGTTTAACTCTGGTGCATGTTTAATTTTCAAAATATCTCTTTGGCATGCAAAGACTATGGTTTGGTTTTAGATCCACAGTTCCTGCAGCCAAGCTCTCTGTTATCCACTTCATCTGATAGCTATCAGCCTCTTCTTCTGGGCATAACTGGAGTTGTCCATTGTAGTCTGTCTTTTCTTTATAATAATCTCTTCCTTCTTTTCTAAGAGTTAGACAAAATGGAAAGGGATTGAGCAGAGTTTTTGTCAAGTATTCTGAATTTTCTCTTTTTGAATATGTAATCATCTTTCAGAAAGAAAAGAATAAAAATATGTTATTCTGATCTATTAATAGTTCTTTGCTGAGAGTTTGATATCACTCATCCAAGGGGGACCACTTGGTGAGTGAGCTTGTGTTTATGATTATTGAAGTTAGTTTTTACTTAGTTGCAATAGAAGTTCATGACTGGGTTGTTCCTATAGCCACTGGAAAAATAAATCCTTTGACTATTCCTACAGCCAAGGCAAAATGGTGTGATTCCTGTTATTTCCATTAGATCATTTTAGCAGAGTTTTGCAAAGCTTTCATTTAGCCTTTATGATTTCCATTCCTACCTTTCTTACAATAATTAAGAATAATCATTTAAGGAGCTTAGTGCATATATATTGCAGACCCATTTCAAGTTTTACGTTCCTGGATTGACAACTAAATGAACACTAGCCATGAGAATAGTAAACTCTACCATATGAATGTCCAAACTTCGGATTGAGATTTCAATTAGAGGTATTATTATTATCATTATAGTTGGGGTAGACATATGCATTAGTGTAGTCTCTTAAAAAATGGAGGCATTACTTACTTCCAAAGGAATTTGTGGTGTTCACAGACAACCAAGCATTGAGTTACATTAACACTCAAGAGAAGCTTAGCAATAGGCATTTTAAATGGATGGAATACCTCCAATCCTTCACCTTCACCAAGCATAAGAAGGGGCAACTCAACAAGGTGGCAGATGCATTAAGCAGGAAGTTGTTGACAGTTCAAGAACTACAGTTGCAAAGCATAGGAATAGAAGGTTTCAAGGACCTCTATGAAGGAGATGAATACTTCTCATTAGCTTACAAGGTTTGTAAGGAGTTTGAGAACCATTTCCATGGCGAGTATGCAGATTACACTCTCCAAAATGGTCTCTTGTTCAAAGCTAATCAGTTGTGTGTACCAAGAGGATCCATGAGGGAGAACCTCATCCAAGAGAAACACAATGGCAGTTTAAGTGGACACTTTGGAGTCAACAAAACCTTGGAATTAGTACAAAGGTACTACTATTGGCCAAAGTTGCCAAGAGATGTGAAAAGATATGTAGAACAATGTGGTGTGTGCCAAAGAGCAAAAGGAGGATCAAGCAATGTTGGTCTCTATCAACCATTGTCGGTCCCAAACAGGCCTTGGGAATGCATAAGCATGGACTTTGTAGTAGGAATTCCCAAGACAAAGATAGGTTTGGACAACATCTATGTGGTAGTAGATAGATTTTCCAAGATGAGCCATTTCATTCCATGTAGGACTACACATGATGCTAGCTATGTTGCACATCTTTTCTTTAAGGAGATTGTTAGGATTCATGGACTCCCTTTAAGCATTGTTTCAGATAGGGACAGCAAGTTCATGGGCCATTTTTAGCAAACATTATGGAGGAGACTTGGAACTAATCTCTCATTTAGCTCATCTTACCATCCACAAACAGATGGTCAAACTGAAGTTATTAATAGGGTGTTAGGCAACTTGTTGAGGTGTGTCACTAAGGAGTATGGGTAGACATGGGTTCTAGTCATTCCTCAAGCGGAGTATGCATATAATGACAGTGTGAATAGGACCACTGGTAGAAGTCCTTTTGAGGTTGTCTATGGTAGACATCCAAGAGGAGTATGTGAACTCAGGGAACTTGGTTCTATGGAGATGAAGAGTGGGCAAGCAAAGGACTTCACTCAAACCATCAAGGAAGTCCAAGAGAAGGTTAAGAAAGCCATCCTTGAATCCACTCAAAAACTGAAGACCAAAATGGATGAGAGAAGGAGAGAGGTTCAATTCAAGGTGGGTGACTTTGTGATGGTCCATTTGAGCAAAGCTAGGATGCAAAGTGGTAAGCCTACCAAACTGCAAATGAAGAGGGTAGGACCTTGTAGAATTCTGTCAAAGTATGGGGAGAATGCTTACAAGGTTGACCTACCTTCAGATTTGGCTATATCACTAGTCTTTAATGTAGCTGACCTGATCATGTACAAGGGTGAAATAGCAGGGCAAAAGGAGAACCAAGCCAAGGTGTTGCAGGACCTAGATGTTAATGTCTTACCACAAGTGAAGAAGCCTATAGCAGACGAGATCTTGGAATCTAGAGTAAAGAAGTCCACCAAACACCAGGTCTACATGGAACACTTGGTGAAGTGGGTAGGTCAGCCTGAGTCTGAAGCTACCTGGGTTGAAGAGAGCAGGTTCAAGACACTTGGCATAGACCCGACTCTCATCTCTTCTTCTATTTCTTAGTTGTGTGCAGAGGGGGAGTATGGTGTAGGAGCACCCTTCCAAGCTCTTCCTCTTTCTTTTTTGTTGTTGGTGTTATGCTTCTTTTGAAGCCATTGTATATAAAATAAAGAGCCATATGCTCATTGGTCCTAGTTAGGGTCCTAGTTGAGGTCTTAGGGTCATGAGTCAAAAATTGAGATTTTCTTGAAAATAGAGGGTATCTGTGTCTTTGAGGTGTTTAGGGTTCCTTCATAGCATGGTGGTGTCCTTAGGTTTGCCCAATGTGGGTCTAGGAGTCAAGAAAAGCAACATTGCGAAAGTTGCTCAAAAGTTGCAAAAGTTGCATGACAACTTTTAAAAGTTGTCAAGCAACTTTTCCACCATGAGGTCAAAATCCTTAATGTAGCATGGAAAACCCTAATATGGGCACATAGACTGAGGAGAGGGTAGTACAAGTATTTCCAAACCCTAAGTTAATGGGTTGGATGTCAGACATTGTACGGCCCAAGCAAAGTGACCTAACTGAGACTGCAATTTTGTTGCCAGTCGGCACAAATGGAGTAAAGGAAGATTGTTAATGGATTGATTTACGTGAAAAACTCTATGGAGTGTCTTCTATGGTGTAAATAATTTCATTTTGAGAAATTAGATTAGGTTTTGGTTTGTAAGTTTGGTGTGCTTGTAAATATTTTGTAAGTTGTCTTCTCACTGTCCAGTTTTGGACTGGTTTCTGCAAATGGAATCATGACTCCATTCCCCATTGTCGAACCACCATGAAACCATGGGGAATGAGAGTAAAGACCTTGTACCATAGTTCAATGCAATAAGGGCCCTTGAAAATGCAAGGAGGCCATACAAAGACCCACTCCTAGGCGAGACTGGACAGTGCCCAACTAGGAAGGGTCAAGTTGCAGAGGTCTTGGAGAGCAAGGTTGGTCAGAGGAGAGTGCACCCTTTGGAGGAGGTGTAGAGAGGTGTGTAAAGCACCATTGGTGTGAAGGAGGAGACTCCACCAATCTAGACAAGGTGGCTAAAACACAACACATACACTAGGACCCAAGCAGACCATAAAAACCCTCACAAAACCCTTAAAAACCCCAAAATTCGCCCAAGGCACTGTACGGCCACTTGGAGGCCCAAAACTAGAGAAATCCTTGAGCCCTTGCCAAATGAATGGTAGTCCATTTTGGGAGTTTGGGTATTTTTTGCATCGTTTGTGAGAGGGAGCCCTAAAGGATCGGGTAGGAGGCCTAATTGGTCAAAATCCTTGTAGCCCTCTTTTGTAGGCAAAAACACAAAATAGTGAAATCGGTAAGGGGTTGGAATCTTGAAAACTCTTGGGGGCACATGAATGGGTGGAAAAACCATGAAATAAACCTGACCTAACCTTGCTAAGACCTAGGAAGTAATAGGACAAGCCAAGCCCTTATTAGCCATAGTAAGGGGTTTTGAGTCTCATGAGTAGGTGAGACCTTAGGAGCAGCATTGCAACTCATTGGTGGGTGGATTGGGCAAGGTCAGGGGATTCCTCAAGCAAGGGAAGTCCTAGAGACCCTAGGGTGTGAAGAGAACACTAGGTGATCCAAGCGAAGGATCCAAGAGCATAGACTAGGCTAGTCTATCCCCAACCCCATCCCATCAAGGGGTTAGTCTTAAACCAAGGCATTAGGAGGTGAGAAATGACATTTTGACAACTTTGTCAAAAGTTGTCAAAAGTTGTCATAAGCAACTTTTTATGCAATTTTTGTATTTTTGTTTGTTTGAACTCCTCCAATGGCTCTAACCTATTGTTTTTGGTTGAGAGAAGTTGTGGAATGGTATATACACCTTGTGGATCCAATTCCCAAGGTTAGACTATACGGAGGAAAGTTTTGATGACTACAAACTAATGAAATTCTGAGTTTTCCTGCAATTCTGGAGTTTTGGTACAAGGTACGACATTGTATGGATTGGCATCCATGAAAAATGATGTGACTTTGTTAGAATAGTGAGTCACCTTTTATTTGGCTTTGGTTTGAGGTTCATATTGTGTGTTTTTCTCCTGTTATTCTAATTTTAATGTAGGTGCCCAGAAAACCACGGTTTACCTAGGGTTTTGCTTCTCCATGGCCATAACTTGCAATTTATCAATCTAAGACTCATGGGATTGGGTGAAATTCAATTATGGCCAGTGTATTCTAAGATTCCAAAAGAATTTTGTAGGAGGAGCAAGGGAGGTGTGTCTTTGAACCGACCCTAGGTAGACATCCCTATGTGGCTACCTAGTCCTTAAACAACAAGGCTACCCTAGAATGCTAATGGTGATGATTCTAGGAATGTAACCCTAGAATCCATGATGGTTTATGGTTCCCCACATGCTCATGGGGTTGTGACTGTATGTTTTGTTCATTTGGACATAGTTGCTTCACAAATGGAGACTTAATTAGCCCTTTAGGACAGTTGACCTTCACCGGTTTTAGACCTTTGTTTGTTAGACCTTGACCCTTCCTTTTGGTGAATTGTGTAAGTCCCAAAAGGGTATTTGAATCCATGACTTTCTTGTTAGGGTGTTTGTAAAATTTTGGACTTAAGGTCCCTTTACCCGTTTCAAAGGGCTACTAGCAAATAGGCCTAATTGTGAAGGTGCTATAAAGAATGGTGTTTAATCCTTGCAACCAGTGTTTGATCTAGTCCATGTGAGTCATGTTCAACCCAAAATAGTTGTGGTAATGGTCAGTAACCCTTGGAGGCTTCAAAGTGTATGTTGGAGGAAATTACCCAATTTGAGTAAGTATGAGTCTTGGAGATTGAGAGGTGTTGAACTAATGTTGTAGAGCCTTGTCTTGATAGGATCCTATTGTTGTTTTGAGGGTTTAGTTTTAGACATCTTGGAGTGTTTGGTGGTATACAAGGAGGGCTCTGCATCAAGTGGTATCAAAGCTAGTAACGGCTTTGGTAAGGAGATAGAGATATGAGAAATGGCATAGGGACAAGAAGAAGAAGTCCCTAGAGGACTGATCACCAACATGGAATTGGAAAAGATTGTGAGAGAGAAGGCCACTAGTTGCAAGGCAATGCAGAAGGAGTTAGAGAGGTTGAGAGGCAAAGTAGATGGGAAGGAAGATGGAGGCACTGGTAGTGATGAAGAAGGGGATGAAAATGAGATCCCTATGTCAGAGGAAGAGGTGATTCCTCCTGACCAGAGGCACTTCCTTAATGCCCTCAAATCCATGGAGAGGAGAACCATGGAGCAGAAGATTGATTTTCCAACTTTCACTGGGAAGATGGAACTAGATGTAGTGGTAGATTGGATAGACTCCTTGTCTAGTTTCTTTGAATCTGAAGACATTCCAGGACACCAGAAGGTGAAGATTGCTAAGTCCAAGTTGAAGGGAACCGCCTTAACTTGGTGGAACTTTGTCCAAGAGGAAAGAGAGAAGGACAACAAACCCAAGATTATTTCTTGGAAGAGGATGGTTGCCTTAGTAAAGGAGGCCTATGTACCCAAAGACTATGAAATTCAACTTCATAAGAGGAGATAAAATCTCAAGCAGAAGGAGATGGATGTGAACTCTTACACTAAGGAGTTCCAAAGGTTATGTATGAAGTCTAAGACAAAGGAGGAAGAGAGTGAAAAAGTTGCCCGGTACCTAAATGGATTAAGGTATAAGATTCAAGAAGTACTAAACCTCCTTAGCCCAGATACCGTTGGTAGATGCCATCAAGTTGCCATCAAGGTGGAAGAGAAGATCAAGAGGAGACAAGAGTAGAACAATAGAGGAAGAAGAAGGTAGAAAAAAGGGGGAAGAAGTTTTTTCAGACGTAAAGGAAATGGTTTTGGAAACCAAGGTGAAACCAATCAAGAAGGCACTAAAGGAGAGAGTAGTTCCAATAACAATGGAGGATACAATAAAAGAGGTAACTTTAGAGGAAGAAGACCAACATTCAGGGGAAGATCTCAAGGTAGAGGTCCAATCAGATGTTATAACTGCAATCAAGAAGGGCACATGGTTAATAGATATCCTAACAAATCTACTAGTTCCATGAGGGAAAGGACAAGTAACTTGGTTCTCGAAGTTGATTGCCAAAGTGTGGCAAGTGAAAATACAAACCAAAGTGTTAATACCCCTGATAGTTATGGCTACCCTAAAAGAGGTGAAGCTTTGATGATCAGAAGAGCAATAACTACCATGAAGATGACTGACAAAGAGCCCCCACAAAGAAAGTCCCTATTCAAGACCACTTGCAAAGCGGGTGGAAAGGTATGCAAGGTTCTAATAGACTCCGGTTCAGCTAAAAACTTTGTGTCTCTAGAAATGGTGGAGAAACTAAAGATGAGGAGACTACCTCACCCTTGCCCCTACAAGGTCTCATGGATCACCCAAGGTCAGAAAGCTATTGTGGAAGAGTAGGCTTGGGTAGAATTCCAGATTTGAACCTATAAGGATAGACTGTTGTTTGAGATTGCAAATATGGATGATTGCCATCTTCTATTTGGGAGACCATGGCAATTTGATTTAAAGGCACAAAATGATGGTGCTAGGAACACATATTCCATCACCAAAGATGGTAAAGTGATTGATTTGTTACCTTTGATGGAGAGTGAAGAGGAAACCAAACCAAAGGAGGCCAAGGTGTTGATGTTAAGAGGAAAGAAATTCATGAAGAACATGGTAGATGAAGGCATTGTTTGTTATGCCCTTATTCCTAGTCCAATAGTGACAAAGGTGGAGAAGTCTGAAGATAAGAAAGAAGATAGATTGAGGTTGGTTGACCCTGCAATGCAGAAACTACTAAACAAGTACAAGGGTGTCATCTCTGATGGCATGCCAAGGTCACTACCTACCATGAGAGATATAAACCATTGCATAGATCTTCTACCTGGATCCACCTTGCCTAATAAAGAAGCATACAAGCTCACACTTGATCAGAATATTGAGATGGCAAAGCAGATTGAAGAGTTGTTGGATTCTAGAATAGTTGGCAAAAGTTTGAGACCATGTATAGTCCCTGCAATCTTGGCACCCAAAAAGGAAGGGACTTGGAGGCTTTGCACTGAATCAAGGGCTATCAACAAAATTACTATCAGGTATAGATTTCCAATGCCTAGGATTGAGGATTTGTTAGATTGCTTGGGGGGTGCTAGATAATTTACAAAATTTGACTTGAAAAGTGGTTATCATTAGATTAGGATTAGGCCAGGAGATGAGTGGAAGATTGCATTTAAAACAAATGAGGGGTTATATGAGTAGAAATTCATGCCCTTTGGCTTATCTAATGCACTAAGTACCTTTATGAGGTTAATGAATGAGGTTTTGAGGGTTTTCATAAGAAAGTTTGTCATAGTCTACCTAGATGACATTCTGATTTTTAGTCAGACCAAAGAAGAGCACCTAAAACATGTAGACCAGGTCCTAAGGAGATTGCATAAAGAGAAATTAATTATCAATTTGGAAAAGTGTTTGTTTATGCAAGAAGAGATCATCTACTTAGGATTTTTAATCTCCTATGGTGAGTTAAAAATGGATCAAGAAAAAGTGAGTACCATATTGTCTTGGCCTATAGCTAGAACAATGAATGATGTTAGAAGCTTCCATGGCTTAGCCACATTCTATAGGAAGTTTATAAGAGGCTTTAGCCAAATTTGTGATCCTATGCTTGATACCATAAAGGGAGGACAAAAGTGCAGGTTCAGTTGGATAGAAGAGGCAGATAACTCCTTTAAAATATTGAAGAGAAAAGTTGCAGAGTAGCTGATCCTTGCCCTACCTGATTTCAACAAGATCTTCCAAGTGGAGTGTGATACAAGTCACATGGCTATTGGGGTAGTGCTCAGTCAGGAAGGAAGGCCTATTGCCTTCTTCAATGAGAAGTTAAATGAGGCAAAGAGGAGGTATTCATCCTATGACCTAGAGATGTATGCTCTAGTACAATCCTTGAAAAAGTGGAGAGACTACTTGCTGCCAAAACAATTCATAGTCTTCACATACAATCAAACCCTTGGTTTTATAAATATCCAAGAAAAGTTGAATCACAGGCATATGAAGTGGGTGGAGACCCTACAAGCCTTCAGTTTCACTCTTAAGCATAAGAAAGGGGTCAAGAATAAGGTGACAGAAGCTTTAAGTAGAAGAGTCCTAACTACAAATCAGATCCAATTGGAGAGTGTTGGAATAGACTCCTTGAAAGCCATGTATGAGGATGATGAAGAATTTGGAGAGATCTATAAGGTATGTGCTTCATTTGATGAGTGGTTTCATGTTGATATCTCTGAATTTTTTATTCAAAATGGATTGTTGTTTAAGGGTGCACAATTATGCATACCCAAATGCTCTATGAGATTAAATATAATCAGGGAGAAACATTGTGGAGCAATGGCAGGCCACTTTGGCCTTGACAAGACACTAGATTTAGTGAAGAGGCACTACTTTTGGCCCAAACTGCAGACAAATGTCACGAGATTTGTGGAGACATATGTGATATGCAAAAAGGCAAAGGAGAAGTCCACAAATGCAGGCCTATACCAGCCTTTACCCATTCCTTCAAGACCATGGGAAAGCATAAGTATGGATTTTGTTTTAGGATTGCCTAGGACAAGGAAAGGATATGATAGTGTTTTTGTAGTGGTGGATAGGTTTAGTAAAATGGCACATTTCTTGCCATGTAAAACCACTTGTGATGCTTCTTATGTTGCAAACTTGTTCTTCAAGGAGATTTATTCAGATACATGATTTGCCTTTGACCATAGTCTCTGATAGGGATGTGAAATTTATTGGACACTTCTGGAGGACCCTTTGGAAGAAGCTTGGCACCAATCTAGCCTTCTCCTCAGCCTACAATCCCCAAACGGATGGCCAAACTGAAGTTGTAAATAGGTCATTGGGAAATTTGCTAAGGTGTTTAACTAGACAACATGGAGAGAGATGCGATAGCATATTGTCTCAAGAAAAATTTTCCTATAATGATACAGTGAATAGAAGTACTAGTAAGTCACCCTTCCAGGTTGTATATGGTATCCACCCAAGGGGTGTGTTGGAGTTAAGAGAACTATCTCAAGGAGAAGTCATTAGTGCTGATGGGGAAACCTTTGCTACCGCCATAAAGGAGATTCATGACCAATTTAAAACTCACCTTCAACAATCTACAGAAAGATATAAAGCTCATGCTGACAAGAAGAAGAGGGATGTCCAGTTTGATGTGGGAGACTTGGTGTGGGTTCACGTGAAGAAGGAAAGACTTCCAAAAGGCAGATATACAAAGCTTATGCAAAGAAAGATTGGACCCTATCAAATCTTGAAAAAAATGTGGCCAAAATGCATTGCCTTTAGGATGTTCTACATGTGTTTCAATCATGCATTGTGTGTTTGTAATAAAAGACCCCATCTTGTGAGCAAAACTCCTATTTTGGCATCTTGATAAGCCAATTAAGACTTTTGGACAAAAGGGGGTCACTTGTGTAGAGGACATAGTTATCCTAGTATTTTTAGTTCTTTTAGGGTGTTTTATGAGGGGTTAGTCTTAACCCAATGCATTAGGAGGTGAGAAATGACATTTTGACAACTTTGTCAAAAGTTGTCATAAGCAACCTTTTATGCAATTTTTGCATTTTGTTTGTTTGAACTCCTCCAATGACTCTAAACTCTTGTTTTTGGTTGATAGAAGTTTTGGAGTGGTATATACACCTTGTGGATCCAATTTTGAAGGTTATACTATACGGAGGAAAGTTTTGATGGCTGCAAAATAATGAAATTTTGAGTTTTTCCTGCAATTCTGGAGTTTTGGTACGGGGTATGGTATTGTACGGATTGGGATCAATTCCCAATTATGTGACTTTGTTATAATAGTGAGTCACCTTTGATTTGGCTTTGGTTTGAGGTTCATATTGTGTGTTTTGCTCCTGTTATTCCAATTTTGTTGTAAGTGCCTGGAAAACTAGGGTTTACCTAGGGTTTTGCTTCTCCATGGCCATAACTTGCAATTTATCAATCTGAGACTCATGGGATTGGGTGAAATGAAAGTATGGCTAGTGTATTCTAAGACTTCAAAATCATTTTGTAGGAGCAAGGGAGGTGTGTGTTTGAACCGACCCTAGGTAGACATCCCTATGTGGCTACCTAGTCCTTAAACATCAAGGCTACCCTAGAATGCTAATGGTGATGATTCTAGACATGTAACCCTGGAATCCATCATGGTTTATGGTTCCCCACATTCTCATGGGGTTTTTACTATATGTTTTGTTCATTTGGACAGAGTTGCTTCACAAATGGAGACCTAATTAGCCCTTTAGGATAGTTGACCTTCACCGGTTTCAAACCTTTGTTTGTCAGACCTTAACCCTTCCTTTTGGGTAATTGTGTAAGGCCCAAAAGGGTATTTTAATCCATGAATTTTTTGTCAGGGTGTTTGGAAAAGTTTGGACTTAAGGTCCCCTTACCCATTTCAAAGGGCTAATAGCAAATAGGCCTAATTGTGAAGGTGCTATAGGGAATGGTATTGAATCCTTACAACCAATGTTTGATTTGGTCTAGGTGAGTCATGTTCAACCCAAAACAGTTGTGGTAATGGTCAGTGTAAAGCGGAAAAATTGAACCCTAGTTGTTCTCCCCTCCCCAACTCCAAGGAGAGAGAAGGGAGAGTCACTAGGGTTGATGGTTTTCACTTAGGAGGGACTTTACATTCAAAAGAGGGGTTGAAACCCACAAGATCCAATCCCACACAATGCAAGATTAGATTCTATATGAGTTTCAAGGGTTGTGATAGCAAGGATACCCTCTTTTGTAAAGAAATGTAGATAGAAAGATTGAACTAGGAATGCATAGAAAGTAGGAAAGATTCACTTATAAACAGAGATAGGAATATGATATGCAGCTGTGGACCTGAAATTAGTAGTAAAATGTCGAGATGGTGCTGTTCTGCAAATTTGAGCAAAAGTTGACAGGACGATGGTGCCCAGCGTGCACACGGTCCTCCGAAAAATCTGCGAAACGAAGGGGGATCTGTTCGTCTCTGCACAAGGATTCCAGATCTTCAATTACAGCCACGTACCTGCAACCTACACACAGAAAAGAGAGGATGATTGGGGGGTTAGGGATGAGGGGTTTGCCTTTAGGTCAAACCCCGATTTTGGAATTAACCAAGAAATGAGAAATTGTTGTAAATGTAAATGATTGTAATGTAAAACAAGTACTAGTACCTTGTTGTAAGAATGTTTGTATTCTTACATGCGAAGGTGTAGATGTTGTTGCATGTTGTATGTTGTATGTGACATGTGATCTCCTCTTCAATGGTTGAATCCTTGTCTTGAATGCAACACTTAGCCTTGAATGGAGACTTAGAACTATCAATTGCTTGAAGGAATGCTTGAATTCTTGAATGCTTGAATGTTTGAATATCGTCCACGTCTTGTACACATATGTCCCTCCTCCTCAAAATGGGAGAGGAAATGTAGTTTTTATACTTGTCAATTAGGGTTGAAAGACTGATTTTCCCGACCTTAGGTTGACCAGGAAATATTATTTTCCAACTTGCAAACTTAAAGACCTGAAGCCCCAAAAGAGACCAGGCCCAAAATAGGGCTAGGGACCAGGGCGCTGGGCACCATGGTCCTAGGGGACTAGGGCACTAGGCACCCTAGTCTTGAAGGACCAGGGCGCTGGGCGCCATGGTCCCACCTCCAGGGACAACAGGGTGCAAGGAGGATCAGGCCAGGGTGCTGAAAAATGCAGTTTTTGATGTCATGAACAAGTTTCGGGGTCTCCATTCAGGTTTCGTGTTGCGTCGCCATCGTGAAGACCCAAATGCGGTCAAAATTGCAAGTGTCACAATTTTGGGATGCTACATTTAGCCCCCACTTTAGCGGGAGTACAAGCGTATGCCAATACTTTCGGTAAAGTACAAGGAAACAACATTGAAAAACTTTCACCACGTCAAGGAGGCAAGATACACCAAGCCCCCAGTGGACTAAGGATCTTACAACTTTGATTGACAAAGTAAAAGGGAAGATCATGAGGGAGAACCATGGCTGTCAGTAGTAAGGTTCCCTCACTATGAGTCATGCAAGAAAGATATCAAAAATTTTCAAGGCAAAGCTAAATTTGTCAAGAAATTTTCAAGTATCTTGAAAAGATATGAACGGGATGTATGCCCCCCTACGTTAAAGCGATCGCACACGCCTCACCGGGGGTGATTGCTTTAAGGTAGTGATACATATAAGAAATGAGAAAGGAGCACGTTATCACAAGGATTTAGCCCCCAAGTGTGAGATAAGCCCAAGGATAATAGATACAAAACACAAAGCACAAGGTGACTTCGCTTTCCTTGGGGTCAGTATGCTGTATGATAATGTATGTATATCATATGTATGTATGCATAATTGTTCTTCATTCCCCAATCAAGGAAGGTCACCTAGAAGAAGGGAACACATGTGTCTTTTGAGTCAACATGAGAGAGATCAAAAGAGATCTCAATGTTTTGCATCGTCCTCAAGTAGACAACACTAAAGACAACAAATAGAAGAATGAGAATAACACATAGAAGAAGTAACAAAAGAAAGAGAGGAGGAGAGAATCTACTATGCTAATGAAACTAGTCTAGCACGTCATCTACCCCCCGATCTTGCTGATCAATGTTTCGGGAAGGTAGGGAACATGCTAGAGGAGGAACATCCAACATAGCAGATGGAGCTATCACAAGATCCAAACAAGGCCTATGTTCATGTTCCAAGCCACGTTGTTCTTGTCTAGGAGCTAGGATAAGTGCTTTAGAAAATTCGTTAGATAAATGGTTATCAACATCAACAAGTTCATATTCACTATCAGAAGCAAAAGAAGTAACATTTTCATCTATATCATCATCAAGATTTATAAAAATAGGGTCTTTAACTCGCACAGGATCAAGACCATCATGCATCTTATGTTTAGGAGATTTCGGCTCAATCGTCGGCTGAGGAGAAAATGGAATAATATTAGTTGAAGGTGTTTTTGGGGATTGCAAAGTTTGAGCTCAAAGACGACGCTTTCGCCAGCGTTCACGTGCAGAACGATTTCGTCTAGTCTTAGTAGGAAGTTGAGAAGATTGAGGAGGAGGAATGTTCTCATCCTTATCACTTGGGTGTTTAGGTTGTGGTCTCTTAGGTTGAATAATAGGAGAAGAGGAAGGTCTCTTCTCTCCATAAGAGGAAGGAGGAGGAACTTCTCCATATAAGGGAGGAATATTTGGTTTAGGAAGGAGACCAAGCCCCTCATGACAAGGAGGGATAGGTCTACTTTTAGGAAGTTTATTAGATATAGGCATAGTCACATCCATAGGGATGGGTTGGGAATCTTCTTGAGGAAAGACATTAGTTTTATCTTTCAAAGGAAGAACTTCCTTCTCAAGAATGATAGGAATGTCAAGTTTGGGTGTTCTAGGTTCACTTAGAGATAGGATCATATCTATTTTCCACCTTTGATAAGATTTGAAAAGATGATCACTTCGCGGAGGAAGAGGTTGGAATTGTTTAGGCCAAAAATAATCAATAGGAACGCTAGAAGTTCTTTCAGCTGGTTTAAAGAGACTATGATTGACAGTAACAACTTCACCATTATGGGGAAATTTCAAACACTTGTGAATAGGAGAAGCAATAGCTTTCATGGAAGACAGCCAAGGATAGCCTAGCTTCACATGAAATTGTTCGGATGATGGAATAATAGAAAAGTCCACATCAAGGGATTTGTTATGGACCTCAATAGGTAATGTAATAGAACCAATTGCAGCAGAAGAAAATGCATCAAATAATTTCACAACCACATTTGTTTCATCGTAGATCACTTGATTCAATTGCAAAGTAAAAAGGAATTCTTCAGTAATGACATTAACCATGCAAGAAGGATCAATAAGCACTCCACGGCAAGGTGTATTTTTTACTTTTGCAACTATATATAAAGGACCATCAGGTGCCCTGATAGTTTCACTAGAATCAAAAGTGATGGAAGGTTCTTTAGGGATTTTTCTACTGCTCTACAAAGTTAATCACATTCGGAGTCATGGACACAAGATCATCAGGTGAGACAGAGGAATCATAAGTATCAATCGCATTAGAGGTATGAGAAGGCAATGGATCAGTAAAAATCTGAAGATTTTGGTTAGGAGGAGCTATAGATGTGTTGCCTCTATCATTCACACCAGAAACAGAGATAGTATTATTATCAATCAAATCTTGAATTTTACCCTTTAAAGCAAAACATTTTTCAGTATCATGCCCAGGATGACGATGAAATTGACAAAAAGATTTGTTATCAAAATAGGGTGAATTAATCTTTGCAGGATCTATTTGCCTTATAGGAGGAAGAGTAAGCACATTTTGTTCCAATAACTTATTCATAATACTATGCAATGATTCATTCAAAGGAGTAAACTTTCTTTCTTTCTTGAAAAACTTAGAAATAGGAGGCACACCTGATGCCGCATTCACATTGTTGTTGATGATGTTTTCATTGAATTTAATGGACTCTCTGTTCGGTTTAAACTTCCCAAATGGTTGTTGACTACTATCACCCTTATCACTCGGAGTCATAGGATGTGATTGTTCCATTTGACTCACAGTCAGTTGATAATTGTGAAGAGTTGCACACAACTGTTGGAAAGAAGTAAACTCAGAAAATAGAAGTTTTTCTCTAATATCTTTTTGTAAATTAGAAATAAAGATTCTTTGAATATCATTGTCAGGCACTGGAAAAGAAATTTGAGCATACAAATGCTTATATCTACCAATGAAATCAGTCACTTTTTCTTTAACACCTTGTTTACAATGCATTAAATCAATCAAAGTAACTTTAGGACTTATATTGTTTTGAAATTGTTGAATGAAAGTATTTGCAAGTTGTTCGAAAGAAGTAATAGAATAGGAAGGCAATGAGCAATACCATTGTAGAGCTTTATCTCTTAATGTTCTAGTAAACAGTTTTGCAAGCAACCTTTGGTCATAAGAAAAATCAGTACATATTGTTTGAAAAGTCTTAACATGTGTTAGAGGATCACCCTTACCATTATAAAGCTCCAAATGCGGAATTTCAACATGTTTAGGGGGGATAGCTCAAACAATATCAAGAGAAAGTGGGCTCGCAACATCAAATGTGGGCACACTAAACTTAGATTGATTCATAGAGGCAATTTGTTGCTGTAAAGAAGAGACAGTTTGTGCAAGATTGTTAATGGTTGCTTTAGTCGAAGAGTTCATATTAGACGTGTTAGATTGTGATGGAGGTGGTATGTTATTGAAAGAAGGTAGAGAGTAGGGTGGTGGGACACTATGATAGTTAGTCATAGGAGATGATTGGAAAGGAGGAACACTACAAGGAGGAATGGAAGGGTTAAATGAATTGCCCCCTTGCGTCATGTTCATTTGTGGAGATATAATAGGGACACTCATTGAAGGAATGAATGAAGAAGTCGGATTGAATGAAGGAAGAGGGTTGATTGAAGAAGAGGGATTGCCCCCATGACTAGTGATCATAGGAGTAATGTCTTGTATTGAAGTAGTCATTATGTTTGATGTAAAAGTAGGTATACTAGCAATAGAAGTCGTCAAAGGAATAGAATGATTTTCTTGAGTAGGAGGTTGTGTATAACCCAAAGTTTCAGCACAACTCTTCATAGGCATCACATTTGAATCCACAATGTGTGTAATACCACGCAAAATATCAATTCCATTCTTATCACTTTGAAGCATACGTTTTAGACCCTTAATTAAAGGAAGAGCTTGACTATCGGGGTATTCTTGAGACATCCATTGTCAAAAATCGTCAAATTGATTATCCAATTTTGAAAGTTGTTCTACAGAAACCTCATGGAGAGCTTCTTCATCATTAAGAGGATTAGAGGAATTACCCATGTCCTCATTAAAAAGGCCATTCAAATTAGATTCCATCTCCTCAGTAATTAAACCTTGGAAGGACTTAATTCTAAGGCTTCGTCTAACGGGAATAGTGTAAGTAGGACTTATTGTTGTAAAACTCATGCACTAAAGAAAGAGAGAAGATTTTGAATTTTAGAGGTAGCAAATTTCAGTAAAATCAGCCAATATTCTAGATTTAAGCTGTTAAATACAATCAGGACAATCTCCCGAAATTTCAGAAAAAATGTCCAGGACCGTGGCGCTCGGGGTGCACACGGTCCTCGCAACTTTTTTTGAAATTTGCAGGGATGAAAGTTATGATGATTTTACGGCTAACCTAAAAAAATTGAGTGATTTTACGATCTGTAGATAGGCCAAATTAAAGTTGCAATCTCAAAATTGAACCCTACCCAGATTGTCGAAAAATGTAAAATTTGAATTTTGAAAAAGAGAGGGAAACTGAAACTTTGAATTTTATGATTTTAGAGGGAATGCTGAAAGCAATGCAAGTTTTGAAAATTAACAATTGACTCAATTTCACACAAAATTCAATTTTGAAAGCGGAAATCAAAGTTATTGTAATTAAGCACTTAATTTCAAAAGTCACAAATTGCAAGAATTTGAATAAAGCACTGAAATTTCTAATGAATGCCAACACACTTTTCAGATTTAGGATAGTAAGAAACACAATTTTGACATGAATTTCAGTTTCAACAATTTTTGAATGATTAGAAGCCTTAAACCAAGCAATCGCTAGACCAACTTTGACTATAATTTTGAAAGTATTAGAATTGATGAAATCAGCCAAAATTCTGGATTTTAGCAGAAAAATACAGTAAGATCTAGCTCCCAAAATTTTGGAAAAAATGTCGGGGACGATGGCGCTCGGAGTGCACACGGTCCTCGCAACTTTTTTCCAAATTTTCAGGGATGAAAGATATTATGATTTTATTGTGGAATCCAAAGTTACAGCTGATTTGGAGATGTTTTGATCAGTGAAATTGTCGGACAAAGGTTGAATCAAGAGGGTTTCAAAAATTAGGGTTTTGACACTTAACCACTTAATTTTCAAAATTGAAGCACAAATATGAATTGATAATTTGTAATAGAAGGGCAGATCTGAAACAAGCATTAACAATTAAACATTTCACAAGCTGAATTACTAAAAAGAAAATTTAGGGTTTTTATGCAATTAACCTCTAAAATTTTGCAAAAGATCAAACATGGAAATGTAATCAAGGCATCCAATTTTCAGATCTAACCATGAATAATCAGAAAGGATGTTCACGTCGGGTTCACCAAAATGTAAAGCGGAAAAATTGAACCCTAGTTGTTCTTCCCTCCCCAACTCCAAGGAGAGAGAAGGGAGAGTCACTAGGGTTGATGGTTTTCACTTAGGAGGGACTTTACATTCAAAAGAGGGGTTGAAACCCACAAGATCCAATCCCACGCAATGCAAGATTAGATTCTATATGAGTTTCAAGGGTTGTGATAGCAAGGATACCCTCTTTTGTACAGAAATGTAGATAGAAAGATTGAACTAGGAATGCATAGAAAGTAGGAAAGATTCACTTATAAACAGAGATAGGAATATGATATGCAGCTGCGGACCTGGAATTAGTAGTAAAATGTCGAGACGGTGCTGTTCTGCAAATTTGAACAAAAGTTGATGGGACGATGGCACCAGGTGTGCACACGGTCCTCCGAAAAATCCGCGAAACAAAGGGGGATCTGTTCATCTCTGCACAAAGATTCCAGATCTTCAATTACAGCCGCGTACCTACAACCTACACATAGAAAAGAGAGGATGATTGGGGGGTTAGGGATGAGGGGTTTGCCTTTAGGTCAAACCCCGGTTTTGGAATTAACCAAGAAATGAGAAATTGTTGTAAATGTAAATGATTGTAATGTAAAACAAGTACTAGTACCTTGTTGTAAGAATGTTTGTATTCTTACATGCGAAGGTGTAGATGTTGTTGTATGTTGTATGTTGTATGTGACATGTGATCTCTTCTTCAATGGTTGAATCCTTGTCTTGAATGCAACACTTAGCCTTGAATGGAGACTTAGAACTATCAATTGCTTGAAGGAATGCTTGAATTCTTGAATGCTTGAATGTTTGAATATCGTTTCCACGTCTTGTACACATATGTCCCTCCTCCTCAAAGGGAGAGGAAATGTTGTTTTTATACTTGTCAATTAGGGTTGAAAGACTGATTTTCCTGACCTTAGGCCGACCAGGAAATATTATTTTCCAACTTGCAAACTTAAAGACCCGAAGCCCCAAAAGAGACCAGGCCCAAAATAGGGCCAGGGACCAGGGCATTGGGCGCCATGGTCCTGGGGGACCAGGGAGCTGGGTGCCCTAGTCCTGAAGGACCAAGGCACTGGGCACCATGGTCCCACCTCTAGGGACAACAGGGTGCAAGGAGGATCAGGCCAGGGTGCTGAAAAATGCAGTTTTTGATGTCATGAACAAGTTTCGGGGTCTCCATTCAGGTTCTGTGTTGCGTCGCCATCGTGAAGACCCAAATGTGGTCGAAATTGCAAGTGTCCCAATTTTAGGACGCTACAGTCAGTAACCCTTGGAGGGTTCAAAGTTTATGTTGGAGCAAATTACCCAATTTGAGTAAGTATGAGTCTTGGAGATTGAGAGGTGTTGAACTAATGTTGTAGAGCCTTGCCTTGATAGGATCCTACTATTGTTTTGAGGGGTCAGTTTCATACATCTTGGAGTGTTTGACAGGATACAAGGAGGGCTCTGCATCAGAATACCCCTTTACACAAATATCCTCACATACGTGATCTCTCAAATAAATTTCGCATCTCCTTTATTATTTCCTTCCTAATACATATTCTCATCATATCACATCATATATCAAAATGATCTAATCCAACTGACCTATATACCCTATACAATTTATCATGCCTTATGTTTACTTACAAAGATAATTACAATATCAATATACATGTCGGCTAGATATCATAGATACATGAATATAAATAACAATTTATGATGTCGGATCCAAGAGATGTCGACCTCCAATACCGATAACCTTATTCTAAACCATGCCGACTTGCATTGCTGGTAAGCAAAGAAATCCTTCTATCCTACTGGTGCTGGTGTCGATGTAGTGTTTGTGAAGTGTTTGTTGGTACACATTTGAACCAAAATATGAAGTTGAAACAAGATACCATGTTACCATCAATGACAACATAGTGAAACCAACCAATTGAGTGTCAATTGACAACAATCTCCCCATTTGGCATTGATGGCAACACTCATGTGAAAAATGGTCATGTTTTCATCTGTTGATTTCATCCTACTTGCTCCCCCTGAGCTGAATATTCATCAATACAAAATACTCCATATCTCCATGTCTCCCCCTAATGTATACAACTCCTTATTTATTTTTCACATCTATATCATCCCTCTTTGACATCAATTCCATCAAAATTTCCAAAAGCAATGCCAAAGATCCAAAATTGTTTAATGAATATCCCAAAAATACCATACCAGAGCTTAATATATTTAAAAATATCTAGGTATACCTTCTCCAAAAGCTCAAGGTAAGTATCCCAAACATATTTGAAAGTGTTGGAAATAGATGCAAGTCCATTTAGCATATGGGCAAAGGACACTTTCTCTTTTAGATTTGTCGGTGTGGGATTTCCAACCAGATCTATACACTCCTTATGTAGACCGAGTGAATCCAACCAGGGACTCACCAAACCTCTCAGACTTTCGGCTCTTCTTATGATTTTGTCTTTTTCTTTCTCAAGAGCATAAACTTGAGCTTTCAAAACCAAAATTTGACCATCAATGGATGTTGTCAATCAATTCAATCTATCAAAACAATTAGCTATACTTGCAATTTTCTCCTAGAATTCCTTAATCTTCTTATCCAAATTAAATGTAAGAGCATCTGTGTTACAACATACTCTATATATATTTGTACATTGATTTAAAGAATTGTCTATTAATTTCAACTTTTCATCAATTTTCTTCCTCTCAAACTCAATCATCTGATCAAATGGACCTCTTTTTGCCTGTGTGAACCTCTTTAGTGCTTGTCGGTTTGAAATATGTTACAAGGATTGAAGATTCTCTGAAATGTGTTATGTGATTGTCTTAAGCTTGTCAGATGGGCTTGCTTCCCTGTCAAAATTGCAATCTAGGACTAGTCTATGTAAAACAGTGATAGACTGATCAATAATCCCTTTATCCATAGATCCCTCTTTCATCAATTTATGTGTAGCCATCATCATGAGTTCAGTGGGACTCATCTTGATTATGTTTTTCTTTACAACCTGCGAGGTGTCAATTGACAACAATGATGGACCTACTACCAGTTCCCTGTCAGATTCCTCTTTCTTCTCCTCTGATGTTTTATACTTTATAGCTTCCTCACTTGCGCTAGTGGCTTCACCACTTGGTACAGTCTTTGTAACTGTTAGTTCCTCTGTAGGAACTGTAACCTCATCCTATACATGTGTATCTGGAGGACTGTTGTCCTCAACATTAGTATCCTATACATTATCAACCTTTACACTCTTTGTATTTGTTAGTATCTCAACATTTTCCTGTACATTTGTATCTACCAGGGGCTTAATTTCCACTATCTTACTATTTTTCAAAATTGAGGGTGAAGTACCCATAATACCCTTTCCTTTTCCTTTAACTAGGGTGTCTACAATGTCTGTCTTTGATTCTGATGAAGTAAAGAAACCTTGGTTCTCTTCAAAGAACTTAACCCATGCCTTGTGGGTCTCCTTGATTATCTCATTTATCCTTCCTAGCATCAGGCTGGTTATTCTATGTTTGTTGTTAAAGAATTTTCTATTTGCAACCTCAAGTGTCCTATCCATTTCCTCTGGAGTAATAGAAACACAAATAGATAACAACTCTTGAATTTTTATGTGCTTGTCTTCTTGCATTGTTGATAGTCTCCTAGCATCTAACATATCAAACAATTCTGTCAGTATTTGATCTTCAATTTCTATCAAGGCTTTCTTATAAATATCCAAATATAACAATACTGCTTCCTCTACCTCTCTTTGTTCATCACTCTAAACGATCATAGTAAAACTGTACATTCTTTAACATGCCATCCTTAGTTATTTCATCTACTAACTTTGCACAAGTTTTTGGTGGAATGATAGTTACATTACTAGATTGAATTGTCGTATCAATATCATTCTTCTTCTTCCTTTTTGCAGTATTGGATGAAGCTGAAGGTGTTACTTTTGGTGCTTGCTTCTGTGCTGATAACTTGAATGTAACTTTCCTAACCGGTTTCTTTTTAGCATCTACCTTGGTTTCCTATATTTTCTTTCTTATAGCCCTTTTGAAAGCCAGGGGTGTGTCATCCTTGGACATAGACTCTGCTATAATAGACTCAATAAATAATTTTGGTTCTTTTCTCTTCCCGCCTTTCTCTAGGACAACATCAATCAATACTATGATGTCTTGTGAAACCTTTTCTACAAACTTGCTTGCCTTACCTTCCTTCTTTTCTCTTTTCTTCTAGTTGAACTCTTTTTCAACCTCTTGAGTCTTCTATTTTGCAGTACCACAGGGCTTCTTGACCTCATCAATAGGTGCATCAATCAACATTTTTTCATAAGCATCTAAAATTTGTGTATCCACTGCATAGCCCATTTCCTCAATCTAGATCTTCTGGGGCTTGACTGCTTCCATGAGTGTTTCATCTTTCTTCACCATGAAGCATATGTCAGTTGAGTATTTCTCAACAATGTGATTAGGAACCCTTTATCTAGATTTCATAGCCTTCTAGAATGCCTTGAAATGTCCCCATACTTTGTCATCTCTCTCACTGCCTAATGTAGCAATTGATTGTTTCAATTGTCTCCCTACCGGGATATCAAATGCCCATTGTCTCTTCCCAAAATCGGGAGTCTTATTAATGAAAAATAGCATTAAGCATACAATTAAGTTGCCATACCAGAACGTTCCTTTCTTTTCACCTTTAATATTTCCTAGGTTTATCAGTAATTCATCTAACATTCAACCACATAGATCCAATTTCTCATTTTCTCTCGTCATCTTATAAGATGCGAAAATGTAGGAGCTAGAAATAGAATTCTGTCGGTTTGATTATGTTACCTTATAACCGATGATCATGCTACCGAATTTGATGTCTGTGTCGTTAATAGTACTTATTCTCATGGATCGCCTGTCTGATGTTGTGCCAGTAATTTTATTTACATAATCATTTAAAACCTTCTTATCTGGACGTTGCCCAACCTGTGGTAAACCAGTGATTGCCCCGATGGATTCCTTGGTGATCTTGTAAGGTCTATCCAACTAGACAAACTCTCCATCTACTCTGCTCAAAGCATACCAAATGATTTCATCTTCAAATTTTGGAATGTCCAGAATATCGATAAACCCTAAGTCTTCAATGTGCCTGTATTCAGGTTTAATCTTTCCAGAATCTCCCATTAGCTCGCTCATATTACATGCCCTTTATGTCAGATGTCCCCAAATCCTCAATGTGACAATGTATGTATGGCCTAACATCTTCGACATACATAACTCCTTCTAGAACATGAGAAAATGCTCCAACCGAGTCATCTAGGGTAGCCACATGTAGATACCACTTGAAAATATGCCTCAGACAGTCCTTGACCTCAACAGCAGTTGGGTTTGCAACAAAGATAGGAAAAGATGATGATCCCACTTCTATGATTAAAGATAAATACATGTTAATCACTTCCGATGAAAAACCCTAAAGACTTCTTCCAATCACTGGTGAAATCACTCAAGAAGATATCTGATCGCACTAAATCGCCTTTAATCTCTCTGAATCACTCTAAATGCAAGGTGATAAAAAATGAAATAGATTCAACCTCATATCCTCCAAGAAAAACCCTAATCTTTCATTGACATCAATGACTTCCAGTGAAAGATACTGGTGTAGCTTAGGAAATCGGAAATCATCACAAGCAAGATAAACATACTAATCATTAGCTCAATCACGAAAGCATAACTGTAATGATCTATCCTAAACAACACTCAATAGAGATATGAAATAAAAACATTCAAAACTAGAAATTAAGCAAACCAAAGGTGTGATTTGAATGCTCCTTCATGCAGCTCCATTGTTCTTCTTTCCTCTTCAAATGGTTTGGTTGTGGATCTCACCTACAAGTGCACACACATAATTGAAAGCAAGTAGACAAGATTTTTGATCAAGAGTACTCGAAATATGATTGACTAGAAATTCGATAGTCTGATTACCAATTAGCTTTGATTGATGAAGATCATCCAATTTATAGAAGAATTGGAGAGATGACAAGATTAGCATGATTCAATTCAAATGGAAATTGCAAATCAATTATGTCAATTATGACAAATTATGCACTTTCTATGCAAAATTTGTTGATTGATAATTTATGACAAATTATGACAAACTTCTATGTCAAAATTGATTGATTGTCAATTATGACAAATTTATGACAAATTGACATGTCATTTCCATGAATTTAGGAGAGAAATAGGAGGAAATTGAAATTAGGAATTAGAAAATTAGGAAATTAGAGAATTAAGAATTTAGGAATTAAGAAATTGATAGAAATTAGAAATTAGGTAAATTAATTAATAATTTATCATTTATTAATTAATTCACAAAGAGGAATAATTAGCCAATTAAATGAACATTTAATTGCAATGAGAAGACTTAGGATAAATAAATAATTTATTAATCCTAAAGGGAGAAATGACAAACCAGGTTAAATGATGAAATCACGAAACCCTAGAAAATGAATTAGGTCTTGATGAAAGATAATTGACTCGATCATGATTTTAAATTGATAAATGACCAATGTGATAAATGATTCGATTGAGAAAATGCGCCAACTGATGAGGAACAATGACAAATTGATCCTAATTGACATAATTGAGACAAACAACGATCAATGACAAATTGATCACAAAATGACAAGATTGACAAGAGGAAAAGAATTGATGACAAAATAGATTGCAAAACGACAATATTGAAAATGACCACGATCAATGACGAATCGATTGCAAAATGACAAGATCGAACATGACAATGACCGATGACAAATCGATCGCAAAACGACAAGATTGAAAATGATAAGGATTGATGATAAATCGATCGCCAGATGACAAGATTGATAAGAGGACAACGATCGATGACAAATCGATCGTAAGATTGACAGGAGGACAAAACCCTAATTAGGATTGACGATGTCCAAAATGATGACAAATGAGTACGCACATTGATGCGACAGGATAAAATTGATCAAAATCATGATTGGATAGTATTGTCAACAAGACCAAATTCGAGAGTGAGATAAATGAAGAATGTAGAAGAGTGACTCGATGCTCACAAATGATAAAAACCAAGTACGAATCATAGGAGAAATGTTAATGCGACGCAAAACCTAAAATGAGGCAATGCGTAAATGTTAAAGTATGACTTTGCAAGCGTTGACCATTTTTAGGTGTCTACATTTTGCCCCTCTTTGAGACAATGCGATTTTAAGCGTTGTTTCAAAGAACTTAATGAAAATGCCCCAGACAATGACAATGACATATGCATGCCCCCTCGAGGAATTGGCCAAAAACATCTAGAAAAGAGGCCAATTGATCGATAAGAATGATAGGACATGATAGGATCAAACGGACTGCCAAGACTGACAGAAGAAATGTTAGTAAGAAGAAATTAGACAAAGGATAGTTAGAGACGAAGAAAAACTTGCTTTCAGTAATGCACTTTGTAGGTGAGAACCTTTATTTAATGTAGCAAAATGGATGCGTAGCATCATGGCATTGAAGGCCAGAGCTGAAATGCAACCCTTTTTGCAAAAGATAGACACATCGTAGACAAACAACAATCTCAACAAAAAACAAAAAAGAAAAGGACCATGAACCATCCCAGTCACTCTAAATCATTCAGTGACATCATCGAGCAACATAGGAACATGACCGAAGCCAAAGATAAATTAGTAAAAAGATAAGATGCACAAATTCCAACAAATCAAACAAACATCTTGATCTTCATTGTCAAAAGTTGAAAGTGCTGATAGGGCGATCATGCTATCTGATTTCAGGACATGCGGTACCTTGTCTAAGACAGGACATAGTCTGGTTTCGAGTATACCACACCTTGTATAAGACCCATGATAGTAGAGACAATGACAAATGATTTTGAGGTTGATTGATATGACAATTTTGATCAGTTGGAATGTTTGGTTTGATTGAAAAGTTCATCTGTTTAAGCGTGATGTGTGATTGCGTGTCGTTGGAGGTATACTCAGCAATCTGTCTATGCACAAAGGGGATCATTTATTGACAAAATGCTTGTTTTTGGATTTTAATGTGTTGAAATGTTTTTTTTTGTTTTTTTAGGACTTTATTTGACTTCTTAAGGATTTTTTCAGGACATTTTTCAATTTTTATGAGATTTTTTCAGGACATTTTTAAATTTTTATGATTTTTTCAGGACATTTTTCAATTTTTATGATTTTGCCCCCAGTGTCTAGCAAGGAAAGGAATATGACAGGTGAATAAGTAGGCTTTCTAAAATGATGGTGGATAGAGGGAAGACAAAGACCTTTTATCGTGGAGACAATATGGATGCAATTTTCAAGGGCTATTACGTGATGGGACAAGAGACTGGGTATGACAATGTAAAGCAGTGACATGGCATGAGGGACATGTCAAGAGGTTTTTGAAACTATGTTTTGCATTTCGTGTCCTTATGTCAGATCAAGATCAAGGAATGAAAAAGAGTGTATGGATAGTGATAAGATATGGATAGGATAAGCAAGACCAAGAATGGATAAGGGACATGGACTGAAGGTCGGGATAGGATATAGGATAGTGGCAGAAAGTTGCAATAAGACAGGGAATATGGATGAAAGGATGTAATAAGCAAATGGAGAAATGACCAAAAGCTATGATGGAGCTGCAAACAATATGCATGATGCTCATGACGATCCTCAGCCTTGTCAAGATCAAAGGTGGAAAAAGGAAATGGATATGAGGGACAATAGGATATGAAGGGTAATGACTGGGGTATGATAGGATAATGAAGGGCAATAGGATATGAAGGAGGAAACCTGCCCCCAAGTACGGTATGCAAGAAGTTCATAGATTACGCATGACAGCTGTTTGCCAGGTTTTTATCACGGTACTTGCCCAAGGTGCCTGTTTGCCAGGTTTTCACCAGTGAACGAATTATTTTTCTTTACTTTTCTTCTTTTGTCTTTTTCTTTTTTTTTTCAATTTTTTTTTTTTTTTACTGGTATTTTGACTTTTTCAATAGAGGATGGACACATGATAGGGGATGGAAGAAGGACTCAAACATCTTTTTGTTTGGATAGTGGCCTTGAAAAAAATGGACCATGACCTTTAAAAGTATGCTCAAAGACGTTGGTAGGATAAGGACATGGAAAATGACATGAAATTAGGGCAAGGATTTATGCAAAGGATTGGACCAAAGGGATCGAAGGATGGAAAATATGAATTGGATAATGGATAGGGTATTGGAAGAACTGTGCTTCAGTGGATAGAAATGTTGGCAAGATCGACATTGGCACACACCTTGAGGGGTGATGGACTGATGGAGGAAAAATGGATTTCAGATTGTGAGATTTGGATGGAGGAATAGCTTGGGATTTTGGGACATAAGAGCCCAAAATGGATGAAGAAGGCAACAGAGGAACAAATTTGAGAGGTTTGGATGGAGGAATAGCAATTTTGGATGCCAAGTTGGATGTTTCTTTAGGATTTTATGCTTCAAGGAGCCGCTTAGGGATCCACATGGTTTTTGATTTTTCATGCTTTTGTGGTTCCTTGGAGTGCATTGCTTGCACAAGGGATTTAGGAACCCATATATATTTTAACTTTGCTTTATTTTGCTCAGTGGGCCTTTGTGGCCTTTTGGATATATTTTTTTCTTTATAGATCATATTGTTCTTTGTTTTCACATGTCGATTAGATTGGACATGTTGATCCTTGAATACATGTGGATTGTTGGACTTATGACGTTTATACTTGGCATCCAAATTGCTTGGAGGGGGAAAAGAATGCATGGATGGAAATGAATGAAATGGACTTCTTTTGGATGACTGGAAGGTTCTCAAAGATGTGTACCTTTGCTGACCTTGCATAGAGGATGAAGGGATATAAGGACCTAAGATGGATGGAAGGTATGATGGGGAAGGTGTATGTTTGGATTTTGATGGAGGGATACCAACGTCTTGAGGAATTTCACTGAGGTCAGGACCCTTAATATTTTGTTTAACATGAAGGGATTCTTTCTTATGAAGATCTACTCCTTTGCCTTTATGAATATCTTGACTTGTAGGATACTCTTTTCTTTGGGAAGAAGACACGAGTCCATTATGAGGTGGATATGATATGAGAGAAATAATGAGATCTTGAAGTGGATCGGATTGCACCAAAGTGGAAGAACCCATTATGCATGTCAAGGGTTCATGAACATCTTGCACTGACATGTTAGAATCATGAGGGGGATTAGGATTGTGAGGGAGACTAGGATTGTGTAGTGGACATGGTTCAATGACAGGCTCTTCAAGAGATGGAATGGGAGAAATAATGGGATCATCAAAAGAAATGCGATCTTGGAGGGGATATGCTGGATTAGGATGTGGAGATGGAGGAACAAGTGGATCTTGTGGAGGATCTGAAGGAATGATAGGGTCTTGTGTTGGAAATGAACTTGGAAGGATACTTTGATCTTGACAAGGAGGAAAATCATTGGATTCCTCTTTAAAGGTACTTTGCTCTTGACTTTCAATGGGATCATCGGAAAGGATGAAAGGGATATCTTGATCTTTCTTAGGAAGTGGAATGTCAATGGGATTTGAAAGGACATTGTGTTCATGAAATGGAAGGGGATCGTTTGGGATTGGATGAACTGGGATATCTTGATCTTGCCCGGGGAATGGAGTGTCAATAGGACTTTGGATAGGATGGACAAGAATAGGGGAATCATCATGAGTTTCTGGGAAGAGGGGGTCCTGGTCAACAATTGGATGGGATGATAAGGTTTTAGGATCTTGATCTTGATCTTCTTTAGGACTCATTTCTTCATGTTCTAATTTATCCTCTTGATATGGGGTTGGACTTTGGATATGCATGGGGGATTCTAACAAGGAACCAATGTTTTGGCATGAAGGAAATGAACTTTGAACATTTGGGATGAATTCTGACAAGGAATCAATACTTGAACATGAGGAAGAGGGACTTCGAATGGGGTCCTCTAAAACAGGTAATGGGAATAAAGTGCATGGTGGCATTGGGTCTTGTATTTCTGAAACATGACAAGGATGTGCATCATGAATTGGATTATCTTGGCAATCAATTATGGATAGCTCTTGGATAATTGCATCCTTGGGTGTATTGTTTGATGAGGACAATATAGAAGGTTCTTGTGAAACTTCTAAAGGTGTAGGGATAGATGCCACTGGAGAGTCAATTTGCTTGCGAGGGGATGGGGCATTGCTAGACATAAGTGTATTATTTTGATCTTCCTCAAAGAACTCACTTGGTAATTTCCTTAAGAGCATTGCAATAAAGCCACCTTTCTTTCGAGGTTTTGACATGATTGTATCTGGAATTTGAACTTGTTTGGAAAGGAGTTGGTTCTGGTCTGATGTCATGTTTTGATTTCGAACTAGATGGTGATCAAATTGGTTTGACATGTTCAAAATTTGGCTTGGTGCATGCTGCAACCTTTGTATTTGAATGTTTGGTTGTTGTTGTTGACATTGATATTCCACCATTGGTTGAACTATTTGTTGACATTGTATAGCTGGTTGGACATATTGTTCAAATTGGACCATTGGTTGTGTCTGTTGGAAATGTTGGAGCTATTGAACAATTGGTTGTGATGGTTGAAAATGTGATTGATAGTAAACACCTTCTTGTTCTTGTTGTGGAGGCACATAATGTTGAAATTGATGTTGTCTCTTTTCTTGAAATTGTTTCATCATCTCTATTTGGGAGAGGAGAGCTAGTATGTCTGATCGTTCAAGAAGAGATCTTACATCAATTGGCTCAATATTTGGATTTCGACCTGGAAGTTTTCGAAACATTTTGGACATTTGTGATCTATTCTTCGCAATGTTTTTCACTCTTTGCTCCAATATCTCATTTTCTTGAGCTAGCCTCTCCTCTAGTTTTTGTATTTGGAGATTTGTTTCATCATAAAAAGTTTGATCAATGTTGCTTTGTTGTTGGGTTGGATATAATTGTGATTGCATTGTCGGTTGATATGTCAAACTTTGTTGCATCATTGGTGCTTGGAACCTTGTTTCAATAGACATGTCACTATGCAAATGCAATATTTTTTTTGGAATTTTTCAAGGACAATATATGATATGCAACTAAATGCAAACTAAATGAATGAGAATGCAATCTATGGTAAGAATGCAACCTATTGTTTTTGGTTATTTTTCAAGATTTTGACAAACTTTTTGGAATGCAAATCTAAGAAAGAGACCCTTAGGAAATTGAAATGATGTCTAGACCTCAAAGGACAAAAGGACCAAGTAACAAAAGGATAGAATGACAATGTCTCCCCTATATGCTTGGATATTAAGCTAGGTTTGACCAAATGACATGGATGACAAAAAGACAAAAGTTTGATAAGGTCAAGACTTCCTAACAATGACTTAGGGTTTATCAAAGATTTGGAACCACTCAAGTATGACAAAACCTAGTTTTTGAGACTATATGCAAAGGAACAATTACTATGCAAATGACCCTAATATGATATGATAGTGACCTAAGCTTAATGAAGAGACCTAGGGTATGCAAATATGAATGTATGACAATGGTATGACTCTAATGCAAGAGGACACATGCAAATGGATGACCCTTATTGATATGCAAAGGAGTATGACTTAGGTGGAACCTAACCTTCATACTTGACAATGACTTTGCAAAAATGCAAACCTAGGATGAACCTAAATATAAGTGACATGAATGTTGACACAAGATTTTGAACAATGTTTGCTAAGCATGTTTGAAGATGAGTTTTGAATCTTGTTGAACTTTTGTTGGATGAATGTCTCTTGTGTTTAATCTTATGTTGGATCAATTTGTTTTGCTTTTTGAAATGAGATGCAATTCAACTTTTGACAAGTAAAGAAGACAAGATATTTCAACTTAGACTCAAGACAATCATGCTCATTCCCACATTTCTTATGGTAGGCAAGGACATTAGGTACTTGAGAGGTAGACTCATTATGGGATTCAAGGAGAATACATAGATGCTTGACCCCACGGGCTCCCCTCCATGGCACTCACTTCTCAGGGCAGCCAAGCATCAGTCCCCATGGAAATCTCCCCATGGCGAACTTAGTATCTCTTACAAGTATCCGAACTTGTCCTTCTCAAGCAACTAGAAGGGTTTTTGGCTTCTAAAAACAAGGTGTTTAGTAAGGATTTCTATTAAGCGTTACTCCTTGATGTCACGCAAGCATGATTGAGACATTAAGCCCATCAAGATACCAAACAAATGTAGTCACGTAAGCATGATTTAGACCAAGAGGCCCTACTTAGATGTTGATATGAGAAAGAGTTCAAGGGTCATCACTTCCCAAGTAACGGCAATTCCCACGTAACCCTTCCTTCAAAGCTTTCGCTCATCAGGTATATGTTTATAGTGAGTTAGAATGCCAAGGAATTCTAGCCGTACTCACTTTGGGTTGTTCCCTTCTCACGATTATCACTTGCTTGCAAGAGCAAAGTGGTCGGGAAGGCAGGCCCTCTAAAGGAGACACATAATCAAAGACACAAGCATGGTATCGAAGATCTGGATTTCTAATCACCCTAAGAAGGATGAGAGCATACTCTCCTACTCCAATGTCACACTCAACAATCAAAGAAAAAACATGTTCATTCCAACCTATTAGAAATCACTAGGTGCCTAAAACATTTAAAGACAAACACCAAGTTTAGTTGTTTCTCCAAGGCAACCTGCAAAACCCAAGTTAGAAGTTTGATTTGTTGTCTTTGACTATTGATTCTGCATAACACATGTTAGTAGTTTGATTTATTTTCTTTGCCATGCGTATGCCAAGATTCTGCATAGATAATTAGTACCAAAATCCAAAGCACAGAAAACAGAATGCAAAAACTAAACAAATTTCAAGTAAAACACTGCATTTTTACCCCTGTTCTGGACTTTACACAGGCGCAGAAATTAGGACACAGGCGCAGAATGTAGGACACAAGTGCAAAATGTCTTCAACACAGGCGCAGAATGCTCAACACAGGTGCAGGTTGCTTCACACAGGCACAGAAGTTTCTAGAAAACCCTGCACGACCCTGTTTTTGGGTTTTTTGGCCTGCAAATCAACTTGAAAGCACTCAAAAACACCATAAAGAGGTTAGATGGTTAGTGTTCATGTCGGGTTCACCAATTAATGTAGCTTAGGAAATTGGAAATCATCACAAGCAAGATAAACATACTAATCATTAGCTCAATCACGAAAGCATAACTGCAATGATCTATCCTAAACAACACTCAATAGAGACATGAAATAAAAACATTCAAAACTAGAAATTAAGCAAACCAAAGGTGTGATTTGAATGCTCCTTCATGCGGCTCCATTGTTCTTCTTTCCTCTTCAAATGGTTTGGTTGTGGATCTCACCTACAAGTGCACACACATAATTGAAAGCAAGTAGACAAGATTTTTGATCAAGAGTACTTGAAATATGATTGACTAGAAATTCTATAGTCTGATTACCAATTAGCTTTGATTGATGAAGATCATCCAATTTATAGAAGAATTGGAGAGATGACAAGATTAGCATGTGTAGCGTCGTAAATTGTACGCACTCGCTAGGGTGGTACAATTTCACACCTAGTTTAGCACCCGCCTTAGTGCATTTGGCATTCTGCATTGCATTTCTCCTTAAGCACTTAATTAATCAAATTAATTAGGTCTAAGGTTCCATTTCATCATTCTCTACATCACAAAGTTGGGCCCTTTCACTAAAGCGCGCCCTTCGCATTTTATTCCTTCAATGCATCACTTAATCAAAAACCCTAATTAAGTCCTATTCCGAACTTGGGGGCTTGGTTTCGGGGTCAAAACATCTCGAAATCACTTGTAACTTCGGGATTCTCTCTAAAATCATCATATCCGACGGCCCTGAAAATTTGGTGAAAAGTTGCCGGGACCGTGGCGCCCGGTGCACATGGTCCCGGACATTTTTCCCAAAATTTTAGGAGCGCGATCCAATCATGAAATAAAGCTTAACCCCAAGAAATTGGCGGGATATTCAATCTCTAGGTCGGCCAAAATACGAATTTACGATCTAGGGTTTCATACATAAAAGCTCTCTTTCCTCATTTGAAAGGATCGGATTTTTGTTTCTAGGAACTTCATATGCAGTGAAAGAGCAGATCTTTGAGGACTTCAACATCTTACAACATCTTTCTATCAAGCATCTATCAAATTCATTCATCCACTTAGGGCTTGGAAGACATTGAAGAACAATAGGAGATTACCGACTGAAGATTGGCTTGTACTCCTCCCTTGAGGGTTGGGTATGATTTTGTATTGTTTTCATGTCTTTGCATAAGCTTTGATACATCATTTATTCATGCTTTAGATCACATTGCATCTTGATTTAGAGAATTTACATTATCATTTGCAAGCAATTAGGGTTTACTTTCTAGGTTGCTCTAGTTTGCTTTCTTGCATTTTTGGACCTTGCACACACACTAGGTCTGCACACACAATATATTTTACAAAACAACTTGGCTATTCGTGGAGGTGGAAATCACCGAAGCGGGGGTTTGACTAAGGCAAAATCCTATATAGCCGCCCCTCCCCCTTTTCAGATATTATTGCAGGTTTCAGGATTCGGACGACGCCGCAGGATACAGATCCGGAGAGAGAAAGTTGGGACAGCACTCTGTGTGAAATTGCAGAGCAGGAGACCGGGATAGGGGCACTGGGCGCCCTGGTCCTACCAGGACAGGGGCGCTGGGCGCCCTGGTCCCTGGGACAGAGGCGCTGGGCGCCCTGGTCCTCCGGACAGACAGTTTGCAGACAGTTTCCAGACAGTGTTTCAGAGTGCAGAACAGTGGTTTCTGGTGCAGTTTTCAGGACAGTGGCGCCCACGCCCCCGTCCTGAATATTTTCAGTCCGATTTTGACTCCGGGTACATATCTGCATTCTTATTTTATCCTTATATTTACAGCTGTTCATTGTTTAATCTCAATTCTGCAATCTTGTTATTGGTTCATACTTGCATTTTGGGATTAGAGGTTTGAACTTGCATTGCTTGATCTTACAATTTCAACAAGGGAATAGGAATCCTAATAGATATCCCGTGGCTCTCTCTTTCACCAAAAGAAGTAGCCAATCGTGCGATATCTCTAGGCTCTTTCGTATTCCGTAATGTGTGTCAAAGAGTAGGATTAGGGTATGTTGACCTAGTCTCGCTTTTTCCCCCACACAACATGATTCAATTCAAATGGAAATTGCAAATCAATTATGTCAATTATGACAAATTATGACAAATTATGCATTTTCTATGCAAAATTTGTTGATTGATAATCTATGACAAATTATGACAAACTTCTATGTCAAAATTGATTGATTGTCAATTATGACAAATTTATGACAAATTGACATGTCATTTCCATGAATTTAGGAGAGAAATAGGAGGAAATTGAAATTAGGAATTAGAAAATTAGGAAATTAGAGAATTAAGAATTTAGGAGTTAAGAAATTGATAGAAATTAGAAATTAGGTAAATTAATTAATAATTTATCATTTATTAATTAATTCACAAAGAGGAATAATTAGCCAATTAAATGAACATTTAATTGCAATGAGAAGACTTAGGATAAATAAATAATTTATTAATCCTAAAGGGAGAAATGACAAACCAGGTTAAATGATGAAATCACGAAACCCTAGAAAATGAATTAGGTCTTGATGAAAGATAATTGACTCGATCATGATTTTAAATTGATAAATGACCAATGTGATAAATGATTCGATTGAGAAAATGCGCCAACTGACGAGGAACAATGACAAATTGATCCAAATTGACATAATTGAGACAAACAACGATCGATGACAAATCGATCGCAAAATGACAAGATTGAAAAGAGGACAAGAATTGATGACAAAATAGATTGCAAAATGACAATATTGAAAATGACCACGATCAATGACGAATCGATCGCAAAATGACAAGATCAAACATGACAACGACCGATGACAAATTGATCGCAAAACAACAAGATTGAAAATGATAAGGATTGATGATAAATCGATCGCCAGATGACAAGATTGATAAGAGGACAACGATCGATGACAAATCGATCGCAAGATTGATAGGAGGAAAAAACCCTAATTAAGATTGACGATGTCCAAAATGATGACAAATGAGTATGCACATTGATGCGACAGGATAAAATTGATCAAAATCATGATTGGATAGTATTGTCGACAAGACCAAATTCGAGAGCAAGATAAATGAAGAATGTAGAAGAATGACTCGATGCTCGCAAATGATAAAAACCAAGTACGAATCATAGGAGAAATGTTAATGCGACGCAAAACCTAAAATGAGGCAATGCGTAAATGTTAAAGTATGACTTCGCAAGCATTGACCATTTTTAGTTGTCTACAACTGGATCTTTGTTAAACATCTCTATGCCGGATAAACATCTCCAATGTCTGGAACATCTTCCAGAATCTCTTCCCAGGGCATATGCAACATCTTCATGAATTTTGCCTACCCCTAAGGCATCTTCTTCAGTTACCGGATGAGCTTCCTATCAGTGCAGGAGCAAACTCTTCTGCTGGATAAGTAACCACTGCATTCCCATTTGCAGATTGATCTTCAGTATTCCTGACCCATCTCTGGGTATGATCTTGTTAGATTTCATTAACCTTCTCTTTCCCTTTCTCATTTGATCCTCCATTACCAATTGATGGATTTCTACTTCTATAGAATTTAGCAATATGTCCAACCTCATTACACACATATCATGTAACATTGTTCCTTTGAATTGCTTTGCTAAAACCGGTATAATTGCTTGACCTACACTAACTAGCCATATGTCCAAATTTTCCACATGCATATCATTTAACAATCATTCTGCAATCTTATGTCTTATGACCATACTTATTGCATTTAGAACATTGATCGGGAGAAGAATTAGGGTTCTGATTTTCTCTGTTTCTACATTGCCTAGCCATGTGACCAAATTTATTGCAAACAAAACATCTACCATTAAATTTATAAGCATTGAATGGCCTTACCAGTGCCTTATGGTTTTGATCTTCATTTACAATACCAGAACACTGTCCTTTCTCAAATCCAAGTCCACTGGAATCTCCATTCTGTCTTTGTCTCTTCAATAACTCATCTAGTTGTGCTGAACTAATCTTGAATTTTCCTTTATACTCACTTGCAGTAATTATATCATCTCTTAGAATTATCATTTGTCTCTCAAGCTCTTGTTCATTACTCTAGGATTGTACTAAATTAGTCCTCAACATATCATTCTCATGAACCAACCTACCACATTCTTCAAATTTGTTTTCTAGAGATACAACAAGATTTTCTTCCTTTTTCTTTCGATCCTCAATTTCTTTAGACATTCTCATGGTTATAGATTGCATTTCATTTTTCCATGACCATGGTCTCCTAACTCATCTTCTGACACTGATCCTTAAGTGCATCTTTCTCTTCATCATCCTTATTTTGCAAAAGTTCTTTCCTCCTAGCTTGAACAGATGGCAACCTCTCCTATAGGACAAGAATGAATTCATTAGTAGTATTCAATTCATCTTGTAGCTTTAAGTGTTGGAAATGAGACTCTAATTTAACTTGATTTGTGTTCAGGCTGATCGGAATAACCTACCCCGATGGAACAACTGGAGAACATGATATATCCTTCTTCATCGAGTTTTGAAGAAGCAATGTTCATGTTAAGCTGATGGACCCATGGAACCTCCTTCTTGTTGATCAGCTATCGGGTGAGCTTGGTTAGCGTTACACTGATGACCTGATGAAGTCGCCTTTGGTGATCGGGATGTCATCGGCTATCAAAGGAGTTTACTGAGTGCTATGTCAATTACCCGATGGATCCTCTTTGGTCGACTTCGGTGTTACCGGGGATCGGGGTAGCCAGTTTGGGTGTGTTTCTGATGACCCGATGAAACTGCCTAAGTGCTATCGGTGATCGAGATGACATGATTGGTTGCTACACCAATACCCGATGAGTCCACCTTTGTTGGTATCGGGGATCAGGGTAGCCAGTTTGGTTGTCTTGTCGATGACTCGATGGAGTCACCTTCGGCGATTGGGGTATCATCGGAGATCGGGAGAACCTGTTGGGTGCTACGTCGATGGACCGATGGACCTGTCTTCTTGGTCATCAGAGATTGGGGTAACTTGGAAGCGGTCTCTTGCTGATGATTTGATGCTATGCCAATGAGTTGAGTGGGCCATGGGCTCAAACCGGTTAGAGGTAAAAGAGTAACCACATGGACACTTGAATATTATGCGCTCATGTATTTGAAGGCCAATTGATTTCTGTGTCAGACGAATGTGGGATAATGGACGAGTCATGAATACAGGATGATCGACAGTTAGACTTCCTAATAGTTGGAGTGACTAATTGCTGTGTGAACTGCATTCAACAGATGTAATCCAAGTAGCCAAAGGAAACCGAAACACAATATTGGTTAGGTGGATGGATGTTACTACTTGACTGACCGTTGGACTCCATAACGGTTATGCTTAACCGATACGTTGTGATCGATGGTTGATATATATGTTGCCAGAGATGTAACAAATAGTAAGAGAGGTTACTGTGTGACGTATGGCGTGGAGTCCTGTATGTTGGAAGCTTGAGTGTTTGACATAGGTGATGACTATGATTTGAACATAGATTCTGAGAGAAAATGCATGTGAAGAAGATCTATACATTTATTGTAACCTTTTGTTAACTGTGAATAAAGTGATCTCTTTTTGGTGGTGGGGTTTTTACCTATAAGGGTTTTCCCATGTAAATCTAGTGTTAACTCTCTGTTGTGTTTTCTGTGTGATTAGTTTTTCATTAGTCTATGTATATCTTAATGTTTTGCAAAATAATTTAAAGACATACATGTTTGATTCCCCTTAGAATTGGTGTTAGGAGAGCATTTTCCACACTGTGCTTTCCTTACAAGTGGTATCAGAGCTTAGCCTATTGTGTTATCCTTGTTGGGTAGGGTTGGTTCTTTGTGTCAATTCTGGTTTCAGTGGGAGTATATCAGAGTGTTTATTTGTCTTGTTTCTAGTTTAAGATGTCGAACACCTATGGGCGAATGGACATTGAAAAGTTCAATGGCTCTAGCTTTGAGTTGTGGAAACTTAATGTTGAAGATTTGCTAGTTGATAGAGATCTCTGGATTGCAGTGGCTGGAGCTAAACCTTCAGGCATGAAACAAGAGGACTGGGACCTTGCAGATAGAAAAGCCAAAGGGTTGATCAGATTTTGTTTGGCAGACTCTGTTCTATTAAATGTTCATGAGGAGAAGACTACTATTCTTCTATGGAAGAAACTTGGTGATATTTATCAAGTAAAGTCTCTCGTAAATAAGTTGTTCTTGAGGAAGAAGTTGTATTCCTTGAAGATGGATGAGGGTACATCTTTAGCAGATCATCTGAATGTTTTCAACATGATTGTTGCATAGTTGACCTCCGTAGGAATCAAGATTGATGATGAGGATCGACGTATGCTTCTATTATTTTCTCTGCCTGACACATGGGATCATATGGTAATGGCCATTGGGAGTACAACAACCATGTTCACAATGGAAGGTGTGGTTGCTTCGTTACTGTCAGAAGAAACACAAAGAAAATCTTCTAAGATGGTCAAGGAGGCTCTCGCTGTAAGAGGCAAGCAAGAGGACAAGAATTCTAAATCCAAGTCAGAGGAAAGTTCTAAGTCTCTTAGAAAGAAGTCCAAAGCGAAGTGCTGGAATTGTGGGTAGACTAGTCATATCTGAAAGGATTGCAAAGAGAAGAAGAAAAAGAAGAGTTCTTTAGATTTTGGGTCCTCTCAGAATGATGATGGAGATGCCTTCTGAGCTGCTTTGGCAAGTCAAACATCTATTGATGTTTGTTTCAATCTTCATGAAGAAGATGTTTATCACGATGCCATGTAAGACTTGGTACCATGTTTGGCAGTGATGTATATTCATCACTTGATGGTGGATGATCTTCATGTGACTGAAGATGCTGACATCTTGAGGATTCATAAGTCCTTGGTAGAGATGTTGTTTATGTTTTAACATGTTATTATGTCATGGTACACTCTTGAGATGCATTTAGAGTTTTGGCATGATATGGAGGTGCTCATATGGAGCATGTTATCTCTTTGGATGAGATGTTTTAGATCATGGTTGTCATGTTTAAGTTCTTGATTTTGCAGTTGGAATTTTGACATTGATCTTGGTTATTTTTGTGTTTTGAGTACACTGATCATTTGCTTGATACTTCATGATATTGTGGTTTTTCATTTGGAGTTTTGGCATGGGTTGATCAGTTAAAGGTACTCATGGATACATGGAAATATAGTGTACCTTAGAGGTATGTATAGTTGGATGTGCTAGCACTTGCTGTAGGTGCTTTTCCAGCTATGTTTGTGACAAATGTTGGCACATTCGATTAGCCTTTTTTGGATCGAGAGTTTTGTATTCTTGGGAGACAGAGTTATGGTTTTCTGTGAATCAGATTATATGGTTTTCTCAGTGGATAGATTCTATGTGTGTCCAGTGGCAACGACATGGTAGAAGGTAGGTGTGTCCATGAATGAGATGTGACTACTCTACAAGTATCTCAATGATGCACACAGTAAATTCTATTTCCTCATGATTTATCGTCGAGTGGTATATCAACATTGATGGGATTTAGAGTCCATGTTTCTCAGTTATGTCTGTAAGTCTTAGGCAGTCTAGTCAATTCCTCGTCAAGTGGGAGATTGTTGGAAATGTGCCTTGAATTAACTTGATTTGTGTTTAGGCTGATCGAAATAACCTACCCCAATGGAACAACTGGAGAACATGCTGTATCCTTCTTCATCGGGTTTCGGAGAAGCAATGTTCATGTTAAGCCGATGGGTCGAGGCAACCTCCTTCTTGTTGATCGGCTATCGGGTAAGCTTAGTTAGTGTTACACCGATGACCCGATGAAGTCACCTTCGGTGATTGGGATGTCATCGACTATCAGAGGAGTTTGCTGAATGCTATGTCGATTACCTAATGGATCCGCTTTGGTCGACTTCAGTGTTATCGAGGATCAAGGTAGCTAGTTCGGGTGTGTTACCAATGACCCGATGAAACCGACTAAGTGTTATCGGTGATCAAGATGACATGGTTGGTTGCTACACGGATACCCAATGAGTCTGCCTTCATTGGTATCAGAGATTAGGGTAGCCGGTTTGGTTGTCTTGCCAATGACCTGATGGATTTGCCTTCGGTGATCGGGGTATCATCGAAGATCGGGAGAACCTATTTGGTGCTACACCAATGGACCGATGGACCCATCTTCTTAGTCATCGAAGATCGGGGTAACTTGGAAGCAGTCTCTCGGTGATGATTTAATGCTATGCTGATGATTTGGGTGGGCCATGGGCTCAAACCAGTTAGAGGTAAAAGAGTAACCGCGTGGACACTTGAAGATTATGTGCTCACGTATTTGAAGGCCAATTGATTTCTATGTCAGATGAATGTGGGATAATGGATGAGTCATGAATATAGGATGGTCGACAGTTAGACTTCCTAGCGGTTGGAGCAACTAATTGTTGTGTGAACTGCATTCGATAGATGTAATCCGAGTAGCCAGAGGAAACCAAAATGCAATGTTGGTTAGGTGGATGGATGTTACTAAATGACAGACCGTTGGACTCCATAATGGTTATGCTTAACCGATACATTGTAATCGATGGCTCATATATATGTTGCCAGAGATGTAATAGATAGTAAGAGAGGTTACTGTGTGATGTATGGCGTGGAGTCTTGTATGTTGGAAGCTTGAGTGTTCTACATAGGTGATGACTGTGATCTGAACATAGATTCTGAGAGAAAATGCTTGTGAAGAAGATCTGTAACTTTAGTGTAACCTTCTGTTAACTGTGAATAAAGTGATCTCTTTTTGGTGGTGGCTTTTTTACCTATAAGGGTTTTCCCACGTAAATCTGGTGTTAACTCTCTGTTGTGTTTTCTATGTGATTAGTTTTTCATTAGTCTGTGTATATCTTAATGTTCTACAAAAGAATTTAAAGACATACTTGCTTGATTCCCCTTAGAATTGGTGTTAGGAGAGCGTTTTCTGCACTGTTCTTTCTTTACATTAAGTTCTTCAACCTTTCAGCATCATAATCTTCAAGTGCCATCCCAAATTGCTTTTCCAAACCCATATCCATGGATTCCAGATTCAGGATCTCCCTCAAGTTGTTAAACTTCCTCCAAGGCACAAGGCTCTGATACCAATTATTGGAATCCAAGAACACTTAGGGGGAGAGGGGGGGGGGGGGGGGGGTGAACCAGTGTTCTATCGGTATAAGAGATTTTGACCTTATTAAAACATGCATACACCAACCAGTATACCGGTACATACAGAATTGAAACAAGTTAAGCAACCAATAAGCCAATCACATAAATGAATACCATAACACACATAATTATACATGGAAAACCTCAAAGATGAAAAACCATGGTGGGATTTGTGACCCATAATATCAATTCACTGGCCATATGAAGAGCTATTACAAAATATAGGGGCCTGCACTTGCAGGAAGGCTTACAGCCTGGAGCACACTTCTTAATCACAAAAGGAGCCTCACTAACTACATACAAATCCAGACTACAATCCAGAGAAGTGTTGAACTGCAAAAGATAGTATCTCCTATGCCTGAATACAGTTCTGGTTAAGCTTTGTCTGTTCCGGTCTAAAGCCTAAACCCTTTACCAAAATACCCCTTTATACAAATATCCTCACATACATGATCTCTTAGATATATTTTGCATCTCCTTCATTATTTCCTTCCTAATACATATTCGCATCATATCACATCATATATCAAAATGATCTAATCCAACTGACCTATATACCCTATACAATTTATCATGCCTTATGTTGGCTTACAAAGATAATTACAATATCAATATACATGTTGACTAGATAACATAAATACATGAATATAAAAAACAATTATCGATGCCGGATCCAAGAGATGTCGGCCTCCAATATCGATAACCTTATTCTAAACCATGTCATCCTGCATTGCCAGTAACCAAAGAAATCCTTTTATCCTACTAGTGTTGGTGTCAGTGTAGTGTCAGTGTAGTGTCTGTGAAGTGCCTGTCGGTACACAACTGAACCAAAACATGAAGCCGGAACAAGATACCATGTTGCCATCAATGACATCATAGTGAAATAAACCAATTGAGTGTCAATTGCCAACAAGTTTAGGTTAAGGTATTTTAGGTTGAACAAGAGGAGAAGCAGGCCTCTTCTCTCGGTAAGAGGAAGGATGTGGATCTGCGCCATAGAAGGAGGAATATTAGGTGTAGGAAGGAGATCAAGTCCATCATGAGGAGGAGGTATAGGTCTAACCTTAGGAAGAATATTTTTGTTCTCCTTAAGAGAAGGTAAAGTCGCATCCATATGAATAGTTTGATGATCTTCCTTAGGAGGGAGATTAGTTCTATCCGCGAGGGGAAGAACCTCATCTTGAAGAATAATAGAAATGTCAAGTGTTGGAGATCTAGGTTGACTTGAAGATAAGATCATATCTTTCTTCTATTTTTGATAAAATTGAAAAAGAGCATCATTCCTTGATGGAAGAGATTGAAATTGTTTAGGCCAAAAGAGATCAATAGGAACACTGAGGCTTCTTTCGGATGGATGAAATAAGCTATGGTTCACGATTATGATTTCTCCATTGTGAGGAATTTCAGACAGTTGTGGATTGGAGAAGCAATAGCCTTCATGGAAGATAGCCAAGGATAGCCCAACTTCACACGGAATTGCTCAGAAGAAGGTATGATAACAAAGTCAACATCCATGAATTTAGTATGAACTTCAACATGAAGGGTGATAGAACCAATGGTAGGACAAGAGAAACCATCAAATAACTTCACAACCATAGTAGAAGTATCGTATATTGGTTTATGCAATCATAAAGTGAAAAGATACTCTGCAGTTATGACATTAACCATGTAAGAGGGACCAATGAGGGCACCATGACAAGGGATATCCTTAACCTTCACAACTATGTATAAAGGGCCATCGGGTGCTCTAGTGGTCTCGCTAGGGTCAAATGTAATACAAGGATCCTTAGGCATATCTTGTGTTTCTACCATATTAACTAGGTTTGGGGCCATAGAGGTGAATTATTCAGAAGAGAAAGAATTAGACACAATCTCAATAACATTAGAGGTATGAGAAGGCAAGGGATCAGTAAAAATCTTAAGATTTTGATTAGGAGGAGCTACTGATTTATTCCCTTTATCATTCATACCTACCACAGATATAGTATTATTATCCATCAAATCTTGAATCTTATTCTTCAATGCAAAACATTTCTCAGTATCATGACCAGGCTAACGATGAAATTGACAAAATGAATTGTTATCAAAATAAGGGGATGCAAGTTTAGAAGGATCAATTTGTTTTATAGGAGGAAGTTGGATAATATTTATGTGCAACAACTGAGACATAATACTATGTAATGATTCATTCAAGGAAGTAAATTGTCTTTCTCTTTAGAAAAATTTAGAAATAGAAGGCACACCTGTTGTAGCATTCACATTGTGGTTGTTGATTGTATCATTAAACTTGATGAAGCTTTTTGCTGGTTTGAACTTTACAAATAGTTGTTGAACACTCTCCCCCTTATCACTCAGAGCCATAGGAGTGGATTTCTCCATTTGACTCATAGCCAGTTGATAATTGTGGAGTGTTGTGCACAACTGCAGAAAGGAAGTAAACTCAGACAAAATAATCTTTTCCCTGATATCTTTTTGTAAATTAGAAATGAAAATTCTTTGAATATCATTATCAGGTACATGAAAAGAAATTTGAGCACACAAATGCTTATATCTACCAATGAAATCAGACACTTTTTCTTTAACACCTTGTTTACAATGCATTAAATCAATCAAAGTGATTTTAGGACCAATGTTGTTTTGAAATTGTTGGATGAAAGCATTTTCTAGTTGTTGAAAAGAAGTGATGGAATAAGAAGGCAAAAAGCAATACCATTGTAAAGCCTTCTCTTAGTGTTCTTGTAAACAATTTTGCAAGCAATCTTTGATCATAAGCAAAATTAGTACACAAGGTTTGAAATGTTTTGACATGTGTAAGAGGATCACCTTTCCATTATAGAGTTCCAGTTGAGGGATCTCAACATGTTTAGGTGACACTACTTTAACAATATCAAGAAGAAAGTGGGCTCGCAACATCAAATGTGGGCACACTAAACTTGGATTGACTCATAGAAGCAACTTGTTGTTGTAAGGAAGACACAGTTTGAGAAAGATTGTTAATTATCATTTTGGTAGAAGAATTGATGTTAGACATGGTTGATTGAGAAGGTAGTGTGATGTTATTGAAAGAAGGCATGGACTGAGAATAAGGTGGTGGAACATTATGATAAGTAGACATAGGTGATGATTGGGTAGGAAAAGGGACACTTAAAGGAGGAACATAGTTGTTGAAGGAATTGCTCCCTTGTGTCACATTGATTGGTTGAGGAATAGTAGGAACACTTATGGAAGACATAGGTAAAGATGGAGGATTAAATGAAGAAGAGAGATTTCCCCCATGACCAATGGTTGTAGGAATGACATTTTGAGTTGATGTAGCCATGATGTTGGAAGTAAAAGTAGAAATACTAGTCATAAGAGTAGTTAAAGGAATTGAAGGATTGACTTGTGTTGAAGGTTATGAATAACCTAGGGTTTCAACACAACTCTTGATAGGCATGACATTAGAATCAACAATATGTGCAATGCCATTCAATATATCAATTTCATTCTTATCACTTTGAATAATGTGTTTAAGGCCTTCAATTAATGGGAGAGCTTCACTATTAGGGTATTCTTGGGACATCCATTGTTGAAAGTTATCAAATTGATTATCCAATGTGGAAAGTTGATCTATAAAAACCCTATTTAAAGTTTCTTCTTCATCATGGGATTCATCAATGGGGTGAATAGGCATATGATTAGGATGAGAAGAATTACCATGATCCTCATTAAAGAAGTCGGCCAAATTAGGCTCCATCTCCTCGGTAATTAAACCTTGGGAAACCTTAATTATAATGCTTTGTCTAACGGGGACAGGATAGGTAGGACTAATAGTGGTAAAACTCATGCACTAGAGGGAAAATTTGAATTTTGAATTTTGGAACAAAGCTTACAAAATTGATTAATGCCAAATTTAAGAAAATAATGATTACACAATTTGACCTTTGTTGGAGGAAGAGGATGACACAATTTCCAAAAAAAATGAAAAGAAATTGAAATTTCAAAATTAAGGCCAAGGGAATACCACTTAATTTTAAAATCAGAATTTGTAAAACTAGGGCAGACTATAATTAACCTCTTAATTTTAAAAATTTTCTTGAAATTTGAAATGTTGAATTTTTAAGGTATTTTCGATTCTAGAGGGATAAAAAATTGACAAAATTAGCCAATCTTCTGGATTTAGGCTATTGAATACAATCATAACAGTCTCCCAAAATTTTGGGAAAAAGTCGAGGACCGTGGTGGGAACGCACATGGTCCAACCAACTTTTTTTGAAAATTTCAGGGATGAATATTACGATGATTTCAAAGCTAACCCCAAAAAATTGATGAATTTTATGACTTCTAGATGGGTGAAATGAAGGCACAAATGTAAAAATAGGACCCTATTAGGGTTTTGAAGAAAAAGAAGAATTGAATTGCAATTTTGAAAAAGGTCAAACCTAATGGATAGGGACACCTTGGAAAATGTTTAGAAATCTGAATTGGAATGAAATTGATTTGAAATTTGCACAAAATCCAATTAATTTTGAAAATTAGGGTTTTATGACCTAACCACTTAATTTTAAAATTTGAATTTTGGGGAAAGGGGGGAAATTGAAAATTTGAATTGTAGGAATGAAGACAAGTCTGAGAACAATCAGAAATATGAAATTTAAATGGAAATCCAATATTTGCACAAGTTCAAGATGATTTTTGAAAATTAGGGTTTTAACAAGTAACCTCTTAATTTCATAAATTTTATTTACAAATTGAACAAGACAATGAGGAAATTGAATTTGATAAACAAGACAATTTTCAAATCTAAGATAACCACAAGCAATTTTTACAAATCATAAGTTCAATTTTAATTTGAAAAACTAGGGTTTTTAATGATTTAACCACTAAGTTTACAAAAAATTGAAACTTGTAAATGAAAAATATGCAATTTTGTTCAAAGGAAAGCATACAAGACGTCAAGTTCACCAAAATGTAATGTGGGTGAAATGTGAATGAGAGATCAAGAGGAAAACTACCCTCTCCCTCCAAGGAGAGATGAGAGTTTCCCTATTGATTTCCCTTCAAACACTTTTCACCTAGTTACATTGGAAGAGGAGAGGAGAATTCACTAGATTCAACCTTCAAAGATGAAGATTGAATTTTGAATGAAATGGGAATGATAAGTTGATCTCCTCTTCCTTATTTGAAATGGAAAGGCATTGACTGAATTATGTAGTGCAAAAGTGACAAAGAACTTATTATAAATTGAGATTGGAGTATGGGATGAAGTTGTGCACCTGGATCTAGCAATAATATGTCAAGACGAAGTTGCCTTGCGAATTTGAGGAAAAGTTGCCCGGACCGTGGTGGGAATGTACACGGTCCTTCGAAAAAATCCGTGAAACGAAAAGGGTTTTTCCACCTCTACAAATGGAGCCCAAATCCGAAAGTACATATGCACACCTGGAACCTACACAAGGAAAAGAGAGGAAAATGGGTTGGGATTGGGGGTTTGCCTTAAGGTCAAACCCCAGTTTTGGAATTAACCAAGTAATGAAAGAAAGTACTTGCAAATAGATGTAAATGAAAAACTGAATTGTAAATCACCACAAGGGAGGTTGTGATAGCAATGTTGATAAAAATGCTTATGTAGAATTGAATGTTGAAATCAATCTCCTCTTCAATGGTTGAATCCTTGACTTGAATGCAACACCTAACCTTGAAGGGAGACTTGAGAATGCTCAATGCTGGAAAAGAATGCTTGAATGCTTGATCTCATGTAAACTTCCCACTCATCCAACTTCAACCTATGCAAATGAGAGGACGAATGACCCTTAAATACATGTTAGTGGATTTGATTATCGTCACAGGCCGACATCGGGGGAGTTTCCTGCCCAATGCACAACCCACAATGCATGCTCTAGGAAGGTCATGCCCCAAAATAGGGCAGGGACAGGGGTGCCACGCCCCTGTCCTACCCCTTTCTCTAGGGCAGAGTGCGGACAGGGTGGTGCAGAGGCCAAGAAAGAAGTTGTTTCTGAGGGTTGAGGAGTCTTTGGTCTCTGATCAGGGTAGAGGATTCGATCTCGCGTGCGTGGTGACCCTAATGCAGTTGAAAATTGCTAGGGTCGCAATTTTATGACACTACATTAATATTTTTTGGTTTATACATCATTGTATGGTATTCAAACAAAAGTTACAATGTGAGCGAAAAAAATGATTAGAGATGGTGAAGAGCAAGTGGACAGTGCTTATGAAGCATCAATCAATTTGCAACATACCTATTACGTAGATATTGAGAAACTCTTCCAATTATAGTTGCTTTCTTCCATTTATAAGATGAAGTTTAAAAACGCCATGCATTCATGCATGTATGTAAATGTTTATACACACCCATCAATATAAAAACATCTCATAACAAATTCATACAAACAAATAAAAAATATCTAATATTTTTCAATTTACGAAAAAATATTATATACTATAAAAAAATTTTTTTTGATATTTTGAAAGATTTACAAATAATTACTATACACTCTTATTTTAGTACCCATCTTTTTCAACACATACCCAATTGACTTATTTGCATAAAAAATCATCTCTTCCATACCTTCAATTCTACCATGGTTAAACTAAAACCTCTCAACATGATTTCTTTCCAATTTTGAAACATTCACATACACCGTACCATATAGTATATGTTTACTTCTTTCTTATATACCAATCCATCTACATTCTAGATCCTCACAATCCCAACTTTTGTAGTCTTGAAAGTAGAGCCAATGGTGCATATTTAACCACTGTTGTCCAAAATCAAGCACACAAGAGGAAACTTTCCCTCAGCAAATAACATCATGTTGTTTCCTTCATTTTTTATTTGAAAAGGGCAAGGGTCATGTCGGTGGGGTTAATTTGGGAACACGGCACTCCACATACATTTGGAGATGAAACAAGGCTGGTCCATCCTTTAGTACGAGGATGTAAAAATGTGTTATAGCCATACTAGAAATGGTAGTAAAAAATAGCAGTGATTTGATGTCTTTGATAAGACAGTGGGCTGGTGATAATAATGGCTGCAAAACCAAGTGTTGACAGAGCGCAGAAGCCTTTGCTTTTTGCTTGACAAGACCCCATGCCAGAGCACGGCTAAATCTCATGCCATGTTTTTCAGATTCTGTGGTCGGGATTTGTGTATTGATGTGATCCCCCTTATTATTATTCTTCATCTCTTGCATTCCTATATAATGCCATTTCTTCTCCATACTTTTTCAAACTAAAATTCAGTTCCTCTCAACAAGTGGGTTGGTGTTTGATTGAGCATTTTCATTGTGGCTCAAGTAGTCAGTCTGTTTGTCAGTTGATTGGGTGTTTCTCTAAATAAGATTTGAACTTCTTCATAGGCCTTTTATTAGCTATTGTTTAGGTAGTCACTCAGCTTCCTCATGTATTACAATAGATGATGAACAGAGATGCATTCTCAGTATCATGTTGTAAACCTCATATGGGTTATTAGACATGTAAGCAAATTAGGGTTTTCTTTAATCTGTTTCAAGCACTATGTTGATGGTCTCTGTGATAGTTCAAGATAACCAGTATGGGCTGCATAGATCAGATTTGTTCACCCTAGTTTTTGGATTAGATTGTTTGTGTGAGTTTTTGAATCAATAATTTTGTGAATTTTTGAATTAACATTTGTGTATGTTTTTGAAACAACTTTGTAGATCATATACCGTGATCCATCGTGAGATGATAGGTAGAAGATGATAGATCAATTTTCCTCTTTGGTAGATTGTCTCTGTGTTTTCATGAGGGTGAACTGTGATCTAAGTTTTTTTATATGGTTATTTCTATGTTTGGAACTGGATGCTGTTCTAAATAATATTTTGGTTGAGTTTTCATTTATCTTTTGCTTTATTTGGATTGTTTTATCCTATTGTGACATGCTCTAGTGTATGCTAAAGCATGTGGGTATTATCTGTTGTATGAGCACTTGAATGTAAACTTTGCTGAAGATTTTGGTTTATTTGGATTGTTTTATCCTATAATGGTGAAATGCTCTAGTATATGCTACATCATGTAGATATTAAGAGCACTTGAATGTAAAGTTTGCTGAAGATTTGAGCTGCATGGTTTTTAATGTTAAGCAGGGTTTTAGAAGGGTGTATGGCTGTTTTACTTAGATAAGTTTGTCTGTATGAACGGAGCTTTCTTCAGCCCGAGAAGGATGTTGCATGAATTGGAACAGCTGCCGACTCATTCATTTACCAGCTCTCTTTGCTAAAGCACTGGACAAAGTGGGTTGACATGTGAATGAAGGGGGAGCTGATATCGTTCATATCAACATACCCTTTCTTGGACTGAAGGGAGCTCCGTCTAAGCTCCAAATTCATGAAGCTTTTGGTATTCTTTCATGTGGAAAGATTTTCTCTCTGGTTGCTGGGTTTGAGAAAACCATTAGAATTTTTAATGGTATAAATTTGCATTCTTTCAGGTTGTTGGGTTTGAGAAATCATTAGAATTTGCAATGATATTCTTTCATGTTTTTGGGTATGAAAAACTATTAGACATTCTAATAGTATAAACATCATTCTCTCAGGTTGTTGGATATGAGAAACCATTAGAATTTCCAAAGGTATAAACATGTTTCAAGTTGCTGGGTTTGTTACAATTTTAAATGGTATAAAGATGCTTTCTGTCAAGTTGAGTTTGAGAAAATATTAAGATTTTTTATGGTATAAATATGTATTCTTTCAAGTTGTTAGACATTCTAATAATAAAAACGTCATTCTCCAGTTTGATAAACAATTAGAAAAATTTTATGGTATAAACATGCATTCTTTGGGTTTAAGAAAACATTACAAATTTTAAAGATATATACAGACATTCTCAAAAGTTGTTGGGTTTGAGTAGTCAATAGAATTTTTGATGGTATGAACATATTCTTATTATTAGAATTTTTAATGATAAAAGCAGACATTGTTAAAGTTATTGGGTTTGAGAAACTCATGGATAGAATTTTTAATGATAAAAGCAGACATTATCAATCTTATTGGGTTTGAGAAGCTCATGGAAATTTTAATAATATGAACATATTCTTATTAAAATTTTTACAAGCAGACATTCTCAAAGTTGTTGGATTTAAAGAATAATGGCATGAACATATTCTTACTAGTTGTATCTAGAATATATGAAATATAGAACCACTTGCAGGTTTGATTAACATCTTGGGGTATTGCAGAAAGCCAAAGGAGCACAGAGAGATTGTTCTGATTAGTTTCCATTGCTAATTCTTTGCATGGAGGATGGAGGATCATATGAAGGGAGCAGTGTGCTTGGAATGTCAAGGGCAAAAGCAGCATGGAGGCGAAAAGAAAAGATGAAGTTGTCCAAGATGAACATACCCGGATTTGAATAATTGGTCAAGTCATACAAGGAGCGAATGATTGATTTGAAACAGTAGTTTGATTTCAGAGGCCGATTAGTGGAAGAAAAGGCTGAGACCATTCCAAGAGGGGAACACAGGAAGATTGGTATCTTACGTCTTTTTCTCTTTTGTCCAGAGATTCTCTTTCATGCTTTGGACGGTTGCCATTTTTTGACATCTTCAATACATCTTGATGTAGGACAGACTTAAATTTCTCTTCTCACATTGAAATGATGAGATTGGAGATGTTATAATGAAGAGGGTGGAAAATTTCAGGCTTGAAAATCAAAACATGCAAGTGGGTTTGTTTTTTGTTTTTATCAGGCATAGAAGCTCCAATCTTTGCCATTTTGTCAATATGTTTTTATTGGGCATTAATGAGTTGTAAGAAGAGAGTGTTTTGGCTTTTGTAAGTTCAAAACAAAACAGTAATCCTCTTGTTTGTTTTTGGATTTTGGATGATATAAAAAGTAAAAACAATTTGTTGGCTGTTTGAATTTGGGTTAGCTGATGGTGGAATGGTTTGTGTTTGCTAATAGGCAGAGATATTTAAAATATTAAAATATTAGCTTTTATTTTTATATTATCATATTTAATATATGATGGAAATAAATAATTATTTTTATTGGAAAGGTTTTTTTAATAATATAATTATGTAATTTTTTTCTTGTTAAAATCTTAATTATTTTGAGAGATATTATATTAAAATTATATTAATTTTTTAAAAATTGATACATAATTTTTTAAATATGGTTGAAATATATTGAAATAATAAAAAAATAAAATAAAATGATACTTAATGAATGGTGTTTCTAGTAGTATTTAGACAATAATGTTACACAATTATGATGAAAAGTGGGTGGAAATAGTCAAACTATCTTAGCTACAACTTAGAATATGAAAAATGTAATTTAACATAAAAATAGTAAATATTAGTCATCAAGTGGAAAGAGTAAAAGTAGGACAAATCTCGGTCATACAATTTGTCCCATACATGAGTGTGGATTGAAATTTTCATAGGAATGTCTTATCCATCATTATCAGCTTTAAAAATATATTTTTTCCTTAATTTCATTAGCCATACGAACAAAAGAACATTAAAATTCAATTGAAGAGATTTGTTGCATTCAAGCTAGTCTATACTTCCACTACTCGGCAATGGTGAAGTAGAGTTGCAAGTAACAAATCATGAATAGCCCATCTCACTTGCTTGCAAGTTATATGACAACATCTTTGATGAAGCTGAAAAGATGAAGATTAGCCTCAAGAGGAGAATACAACAAAGGATGTTACTCTAGAGATCCCCCCAAAAAATTGTAAGTGAACAAACTCAAACTCATTCATTTGCACTTTGAATATAACACTTTTTTAATAGTTTTAAACTGAAATATGTTAAATTTTAATTAGAATAGCTCTTAAGTATATAAAATAATCTTACACACACACATATATATGTGTGTATATGCATATTTATGTAGATTACATAGGTATATAAATATGTATATATATACATGTATGGATGTATGGACACACATGCACATATATTTGAGGATGTATGTATATGTATATATATGTACATATATGCATATGTATATACATATGTATACACGTGTGTGTGTGTGTGTGTGAGAGAGAGAGAGAGAGAGAGAGATTTTCTTTTTCATTTAGTTTGTAGGTTCTCATAATTTTCCTTTTTTTTTTAGTTATAAACTCTTATCACAAAGGTACTTCTTGTTTGATTGGCATTTATATCTAGAAGCTCAAGATATTTCAGTGGTAGTAACTATATATTTGTAGTAATTGTGTATACACATGTTTATATTTTTGTGTATACACAATGAAAAGTTTGCAGATGTTGATGAGGAACCTACATCTTCATGCAATGATGATAGAGGAAGTCCAAGTTCTAAATCTGATGAATCCTTTGTTATAGTTGATCAAGTTCAAAGTTTTGTAGACGATCAAGTTCAAAGTTCTTCAAAATAATAATGAAAATAGTTCTAATGATGTCTAGACCCTAGAGTTTGATGGCAGTTATGCTTCTGTTGGATTAAGGGAAGAAATTGTTCTCATTTCTCCTCAAGGAGAATTTTTTCCTTGTTCTTTCAAATTGCAATTTTCCAATACTAACAACATAGTTGAATATGAATCTTTGTTGTTAGGTATTGAAGTTCCGCATAAGAGAGGTGTAAAGAATCTCCATGCACAAGGTCATGCTGAGTTAGTGGTGTGTCAAGTAAGGAAAATATATCAGACAAGGAATGATATACTCAAGCATTACTAAAATCCGGTGTGGGACTGCATTGAGGCATTTGATGTGCTCAACATCTTAGTAGTTCCTAGAGAATTCAATGATAGGGCCAATTGCCTTGAAACATCTGCCACACTCTTGATTCCACACAAGGATTTCAGCTAGGATTAGTATACTATTGATTTGGTTTGTAGGCCAAGTGTTCTTGATAATTGGGATCATTGACGGATCTTCAATGATGATAAGCAAATCATCAATTTTCTTGAAACCAAAGATGATTTCAATAATTTGTACTTTCAGGGAAATAATAATTCTTCTTCAGAATCAATGTATGACAAAGATTTCGAATTTGGTGAGGAATTTATTTAGTTGAAAGGGAACAATATTCCCAAGGGTTTAATTTCATTGGAGAAGTTGTTTGATAAACATGATTGTTTTAGTTTCATTGGAGAAGTTGTTTGATAAGCATGATTGTTTTATCAAGTGACAACAACAGTGAAGACTTGATTCAACCATGGAGGGTGAAAAATACAATCTTGGAACAAAGGTGATCCGAAGTTTGTAAATATTGGTAAGTGTTGTACTCTAGAAGAAAAGGATAAGTTTGTTCAACTTTTGCGCTAGTATATTGATGTGTTCGCTTATTCTTATGATGACTTGAAGTCTTTTTATCTAAAAGAAGTACAACATGATATACCTTATAATTTCAGTATTGTGCCATTTAGACAAAAGGAACAATAGTATAGTCCAAAAATTTTAGGTACTATTTTGTTTGAGATTCAGAAAATGCTCAATGCACAAATTATTTTTCATATCCACCATTCAATATAGATAGCAAAAATTGTTCCAATTCATAAGAAAAATGGTGAGATCCGCATTTGTGTGGATTTATGAAATTTGAACCAGGTGTCACTCAAATATAATTACCCATTATCGGTAATGGATCAAATATTGCAAACGGTGACTGGTTCTCAAATATTGTCCATGTTGGATGGTTTTTTAGGATACAACCAAGTGGAGGTTAGTGAGCAAGATCAACATAAGATTGCTTTCACTACTCCATGGGAAATTTTTTCTTATTGCAGAATGCCTTTTGGGTAATGCAAGTGCTACATTCCAAAGGGCAATGGACTTAGCTTTTCAATACTTTCTCGGTAAGTTCATTGTTGTGTATTTGGATTATTTGACCATTTTCTTGATGCAGGAGCACCGATCTAGTTCTTACCGGTCGGGCAGTTTTCAGTGGAATTGCTTGAGAGCGTAGCATTTCTTCATGTCTGAGTGTTTAGCATTGTGGTTTTGGGTTTATTACCTTGTGTTTGTGGTCTTTATCATGTTCGAGTTTCATAGCATTTGGCTTTATTTCCGATGAGATGTGGATTTCGGTATTGTCCCGATTGATGTGTTCTTACTAGTTATCTTGGTTGTATGTTGAGCGAAGATGATTTCGGGTTGGGGTTGATCTTCGTGACTTGCAGATCGTTGGAGGTGTTGCTTTGGGTCTTGGCTGGTATTCCTGAAGGTCTGTGCATCATTTTATGTTTTGGATTTGTTCTTAGTGATTTGAGCCGACATGTTACCGTTGCATGTTTCATGAACCGGTTGGTCTTTGGGCCGACTTGATTGAGTTGTAAATATCTGTAGATGGTATAAATGGAAGCTTGTGAATCATTTGAAGAAAGAGAAGAGAAGTTAGAAGATTGAAGACAAAGCTTTGAGATTGAGCAAAGATGTAGAACCAACGAGATTCTGATTTGGTAGAACTGAGGTCGGAAGGCTGAGGTCTGGATTATGATAGAACCAGTAGACTGTTACCGAAAGCCAATTTGATATGAGGATGATCCGCGGATCTTGTAATTGCATTGTAATAATTGTTTGTATCCTGGACTGTGATCCAACATGTAGCATGTATAATTCTTCAGATTGTAATAAGATTCATTCACATTGTTTACCGATTATGTGTTCTGTGTTGTTACTGATTGTTCTTCCTGTTGTTTCTGGCACCTTGTTACCGGTTACCGGTATGCTATGCATGGTTTATGTGTTAAGATGCAAGGTTGGGTTGTCCTTCATTGGATCTCCCTGCCTTGATTGCATCATTTCTCGAAGAAGCATCAGTATCATTTTTATCATCTGCATCAAGTTCTAAAAAGGTGTCCACACCATGGAATTTCCCTTAATCCCAAAAAGTCAATTTTTAGGGTCACCGAAGGAAAGCTCCTTGGACATATTGTGTCCAAAGAAGGTATCAAGATTGATCCGTAGTGGTTCAAAGAAATACAAAGTCTTTCACTTCCCTCAAGCAAGATAGTCATGCACTCTTTCTTTGGAAAGGTAAATTTCTTGCGGAGATTTGTTCCTAATTTCATAGAGAAGACTCATCATATCATTGATATGATGAAAGGAAAAGTGGTAATAGCACATGCATCTGTTCTAGTTTTCCCAGATTATACTAAAGATTTCATAATGTATAGTTATGTTTCTAAGCATATTATATTTGAAATTCTATTACAAAAGAATGCATAAGGGATTGAATCTCTGATTGCCTTCATGAGTTGTCCATTTAAATATCATTAATTGAAGTATTCCCAAGTAGAGAAGAATACTTTTGTCATGGTTAAAGTAGTAATACATTTTAGGTTTTATATTCTAAACTCACATGTCATTACCAGGTTGTTCCTAATACAATGGTTAAGTCAACCTTAACTCAACAAGATTTTAGTACCAAGAGGGGAAATTAGATTGCTAAAATCCATGAATATAACATGGAGATCAAACCTACAAAATTGATTTGTGGAAAAGGTTTATGTCAACTTATGGTTGAGGATAAACCAAATTAAGAGATATAGGAAAGTTTAGAATCCTTTCCTAAAGTTTTTTTTGTCAGTACAACAAACAAATGGTATTCTAATATTGCCTATTTCCTTATAGGCATTGTGAATGTCCAACACATTTGTCATATAAGGTAAAAAGGAATATAAAGCTCAAGGTGGAAAAATTTAGTCTCTAGAACAATAGTTTATACAAGAAGACCTTAGATGGAACATTCTTGCATTGTGTTGACAAAGCACAATAGGTAGTGTTATTGGAATCCTTTCAAAACTTAACCTATTGTGGGTATTTTTCTGCTCCAGTAACAACTTACAAGATCTTAAGGGAAAAATACTATTGGCCCACGCTCTTCCAAGATGCATACAATTGGGTACATAAATGTGATATGTGTTAGAAATTTGTTGGTAAATGATATCAAGCTTCCACAATCCATAATGAACTAATGCAAATGTTTCGGGATTATATTGTGTAAATATTTATTTGCATCAATGTTTCTCTTTTTCATCCTGATGATGGATCATGGAGCGTGATCTGAAACATTGATGCAAGAAAATCTTTACACAATCTAATCCAAAAGCATTTGCATTAATTTGTTGGTATGTAGAAAATAGAAGCTCTACCTTTGAAGCTAGTGGTGATTGGAGAACCTTTTCAACAGTGGGGTCTTGATTTTATTGGCATCATTTATCCATCCTCAAGTGCGAGGTACACATATGTTCTCATACTTCACCAAATGGGTAGAGGTTTATTCTGGCAAGACATGCTACCTCAGAAGTAGTTTGTCAGTTCCTTAAGGAGAACATCATTTCCAAATTTAGTGCTCCTCACAAGATAGTAACTAATAATTTGCAACTATGTTCTCCTCATATGAGGTAACTCAATTTTACTTTGAATATGGAATTACTCTTACTCACTCTTCTGACTATTACATACCCACTGTTAGGTCCCGGAGACAACTGAGAGTGGGGGGGGGTGAATCAGTTGTCTTTTTAAATTCAAACCAAAAACCAATTAACCAACTTAATGCTTAATACCGGTAAACCAGTTAAGTGTGCCAGTAGACAGTGTTAACAGTAAATTGCTAGATAAATGCATGAAACATAAACATAAAGTCATCCACAACACATAACACCAATATTTGTATGTGGAAACCCTATTAGGGGAAAAACCATGGGGGGAAACCTTACCCACAATCAAATGATACTACTGCAGATAGTAAGTGTACATAATGGGGTCTGCACATGCAAAAAGGCCAAAAACCTAGAGCTCACTGCTCAATCACGAAATGGGAGTCACACTGACTATAGTTGGATGGTTAAATCCAATAACAATGTACTACACAAAATAGCATCTTCATATGTTGGATTCAGTACCGGTGTAATGCTGATATGCTTATACAAAAACCTTACTTCACCTTCAAATGATGTCTTCATGTATTCCTTTTCTTGATCTCGCATATACCTTCACACAAATCTTTTTCGCATTCCACACTTGATCTTACAAATAAGATCTTACATTTATACCATATCCTGAGACCAATTTTAGTTGGTCGGCTCTACAAGATATTACAATAAAATCATTTTACAAACAATATAATATCCGATGCAATAACCAATTGAACATGTCAGCTTAATGCATTTACATCAATAATAAATCATCTCCATAGTGTGCCACACTGATCTAGAAAAGATAAACCTGTCGGTGTAACCCTAGATAACCTGGACCTATTTGCCGGTAAAAGCAAATATGCAAATATGAAAATACCAATGATTAATTCTTCAAAACAAAGTGTCCACACGATGTCTTCAACATTACCAAGTGTCTTCCATATCATTCCAAGTACTGGTGAATATTATATCCTGCCAGTGAGCCATATACCAGTAACTATTGCACAGTTTACTTGCTTGCCAGTGAATGTTGCTGGATCTCCAAAGTGCTTGTTTTCAGTAGGTGTTGACATTAATGACAAAACCATACCAAAATACCAACAATCTCCCCCTTTGGCATTGATGGCAACACAAGATGGAAAAACCATCAAAGTGCCAAAACAGAAATACCAAATACCAAAAACCAATCAATCTCCCTTAAACAACAATTTATCCCCTTGGGAGCAACATGTGTTTATCCAAAGATTAATACCAATCATTCTTCAAAAGATAAAGTGTTTTTCCATAGATATCTCTCCCCCTTTGACATCAAATGCCAAAGCTACAAAATTCAATTTCATACAAAATACCAACTACTCCCCCTGAGAAGTAGCTTCCTCATCAAATACCGGGGTAAAAGATTTGTCTTTTTAATTCTGTCGGTTGATGACAATCATCAACTGTCTAAGTCTCTACTAGTGGTGGTATGACTCCAATTTGATCTCTGAGATATTCAAAGGTCTCCTTAGGCAAAGGTTTTGTAAAAATATCTGCAAGTTGTTCTTTAGTATTCACATAAACCAGTTTTATCTCCTTTTCTTCAACTTTTTCCCTTAGGAAATTTAGTTTGATAGAAACATGTTTTGTTTTAGAATGTAATACCGGATTCTTAGATATATCAATTGCTGCAGTGTTATCACAATAGATAGTAATAGGTTCCTTGCATTTTACCTTTGTTTATTTCAACATTTGCTTAAGCCATAGTACCTGTGTACAGTTAGTTGCTGCTGCAACATATTCTGATTCTGTTGTTGATAAAGATGTACAACTCTGTTTCTTACTCAACCAAGAAACTAATCTCTTTCCAAGAAATAATGCTCCTCCAGTGGCTCTCTTTCTATCATCCACATCTCCTGCCCAATTTGCATCTGTGTATGCGCATAAGTCAAAATTTTCATCTCTAGGATACCATAATCCAATATTTGTTGTGATTTGTAAGTACCGGAAAATTCTTTTCACTGTTGATTCATGATTTTCCCTAGGATTACTTTGAAATCTAGAAACAATACATACTGCATTCATAATATCAGGTCCGGTTTGTGTCAAATACAGTAAACCTCCTATCATAGAGTTGTATCTAGTTGGATTAATAGGTGTAGATTCATCCCTTTGAGATAATTTGTCATTTGTAGTCATAGGTGTGCTTACCGGTTTAGAGTTCTCCATCCCAAATTTCTTTAGTAATTCTTTCAAGTACTTAGATTGACTCAAAAATATACCTTTATCAGTCTCTCAAATCTGCAAACCTAAAAAGAATTTTATTTCTCCAATCATAGACATTTCAAATTCTTGCTGCATTTTAAGAGAAAATTCTTTATATAATCCATCTTCTCCTCCAAAGATTATATCATCAACAAATACTTCAATAATCAAGATGTCATCATTAGTTATTTTGTAATATAAATTGCTATTTGCATTTCCTTTAGTAAAACCAATCTTGAAAAGATACTTATCCAACCTTGCATACCAAGCTCTTGGGGCTTGTTTCAATCCATACAGAGCTTTTCTTAACCTGCAAACCATATCATTGTCATCTGTCAAAGAAAATCCATCAGGTTGTTCAATATATAATTTTTCTTCAAGATCTCCATTCAAAAATGCACATTTAATATCCATTTGATAAACTTTGTAATCCTTGTGAGTTGCAAAAGCCAAGAATAATCTAACTACCTCAATTCTGGCTACCGGTGCAAAGGTTTCAATGTAATCAACTCTTTCTTTCTGAGAATATCCCTTACACACTAGTCTTGCTTTATTTCTGACAACCTTACCATATTCATTAAGTTTGTTTCTAAATACCCATTTGGTTCCAATTACATTTTTATCTTTAGGTCGGGGAACTAATGTCTAGGAATTATTTTTCTCTATTTGTCCTATTTCTTGTTCCATAGCTTTTATCCAAAATTTATCTTCACATGCCTCATTGATAGATGATAGTTGAATTTGAGAAATAAGACATACCTCTTCATTTGCCAATCTTCCTCTTCTCATAACTCCTTTAAATTTGTTTCCAATTATCTGATCTTCAGAATGATTCAATCTTACATACTGGGGTGTCTTAGTTTGCTGTTGTTCTTCAATTATTGTGGAATATTCTGATGATACCAGGGTAACTGGATCTTCATTTTGTACCGGTGGATTCAGTGTAGGTTCATTTGTAACAATTTTTGTTGCCAGTTCAGAGTCTATGTACCTTGAAGTTCCTCTGAATTGTTCATCAATCTTTACATTTGTACTCTCAACAATTTTCTGTAATCTCTTATTAAAACATCTATATGCCTTTCTCTTAGATGAATAAGCAAGAAATATTCCTTCATCACTTCTAGGATCAAATTTGCCAATATACTCATTTCTTATAATATAGCATTTACTTCCAAAAATTCTGAAATATTTAAGAGAAGGAGTATTACCAAACCATAGTTCATGAGGGGTCTTACAAGTTTCACCTTTGATGTGAACTTTGTTGAATGTATAGACAACAGTGCTAATTGCCTCTCTCCAATACACATATGGTAGATTTTCTTCTGATAACACACTTCTTGCTGCAAGCAAGATAGTTCTATTTTTCCTTTCAACAACTCCATTCTACTGTGGTGTCCGAGGTGCTAATAACTGTCTTCTGATTCCATTCACTTCACAGAATGTATTAAAGACCTTAGATGTGAATTCTCCTCCTTGATCTGATCTTGAACATTTGATTTTCTTATAGGTTTCATTCTCAACCATTGCTTTGAATAGTTTGAACTTTCCAAGTGCTTCTGATTTTTCTCTAATAAAAATAACCCAACACATTATAGAATAATCATCAATAATTAGCATGAAATATCTATCACCTTGTAAGCTTCTAGTTCTAGCTGGACCACATAAATCAGTGTGAATTAAATCAAGAGTATTATCGAATTTTTCTGGAATACTTTTGAAACTAGCTCTAACTTGTTTTCCAAATTGATATTCCTTACAAATTGTATTTTGAGGTTTCACAATTTTAGGTAGATCTCTAACTGCCTTAGAAGTACTAATTTTACCATGCAATCAAAGTTTACATGACATAGTCTCTTATGCCATAACCAACTTTCATCCATATGTGCAATTAAGCATGCCTTTTCACTATTATTCAAATGAAAGATATTTCCTCTAGTCTGATTACCGGTTGCAATTTCCATACCAGTTCTATTCATGATTTTGCATTTTCCATTTTTAAATTGTAACTGAAATCCCTTCTCAACTATTTGACCAACACTTAAAAGATTATGCTTTAATCCTTCAACATAGTAGACATTGATAGTGTTACATTCACCATCAAGAGATATTGAACCCTTACCTTTGATTGAATAGGCTTTGTCATCTCCAAATCTTACTAAACCTCCATTGTATTCTTGAAAGTTCAAGAATTTACCTTTGTCTCCAGTCATGTGATGTGAGCATCCTGAGTCAATGATCCATTCATCCTTTGTTTCATCTTTAGCTGCTAGGGCTTGTTCTACCTGTTGAGCAGTAGGTGTCAATTGATCTTCTATTATAGCAACAAAAACCCATCCATTGTCTGTTGGATCCTCATCAGAATCATCAGTCACACCTTCATCAGCAATGTAACAAGATTTGTCTTTGTTCTTCTTAAATCTGTATCTCTGATATTCAGGATTAGGCTTGTATGTTCTTCTAGCTTCTTCTCTTAGTCTAGCATGTCTATTAGGGCATCTCGAAGCCATATGACCAATCTTATTGCAGTTAAAACATTTAATGGGTGCTTTACCTTCATACTTACTTCCAATCGGACCTTTTGGCATTTTTCTTGCAAATAATGCTTCAAGTTCTTCAAGCTCTTCATTCTCCTTTGTAGTTTCTTCAAGTTCTCTTGCATAAAAGGCTCTCCAGTCTGATTTGTCGAATGATGGAGCAGATGATGTTGATGCTTTAAAGGCCAAATCTGTCTTTATAGTAGCAACAAGACCAAATTCCTCAATTTCAAAGGCTGAAAGTTTTCCAATCAATGTATCCCTAGTTACTGATGTATTAGGCATTGTTCTCAACTCATTTATAGCAGTAACCTTCATTTTATATGCCAGTGGGAAACCCCTTAAGATTTTTGAAACAATTTCATCCTCACTCAAAGTTCCTGCACAACATTTAATTCCCAAAACAATTTCATTTACTCTTTCCATAAAAGCAGAAATCCTTTCATCTTCTTCCATTTTAAGATGTTCATACTTGACTTGGAAGCTTCCAAGTTTTGTAATCTTGACTGTGGAATCTCCTTCATTGGGTGTTTCCAAATGATCCCAAATAGCTTTAGCAGTAGACCTATCTGATAATCCTATGATTTGTTGATCTGATAATGTGCTCAAAAGTGCTTCTCTTGCTTTGCAATAATTCTCTTCATCTTTAGCTAAGGTAGTTGGAGCAGTCTGACCAGCTACAGTAGCAGTATAACCATTCTTTGTAACTTCCTAGATGTCTTTACCAATGCAATTCAGATGTGTCTCCATCCTGATCTTCCCTATCCCATAGTTGGTTCCATCAAGTTTAGGACCGTCCTTCCTTAAATAATTAGTAGACATTGGATCTCCTCGAGTTGTTGAACTTCTGCAAAAGAGGACTATGCTCTGATACCAACTATTAGGTCCCGGAGACAACTGAGAGGGGGGGGGGGGGGGGTGAATCAGTTGTCTTTTTAAATTCAAACCAAAAACCAATTAACCAACTTAATGCTTAATACCGGTAAACCAGTTAAGTATGCCGATAGATAGGGTAAACAGTAAATTGTTATACCGGTAAGGATTAATGCATGAAACATAAACATAAAGTCATGCACAACACATAACACCAATATTTGTATGTGGAAACCCTGTAAGGTGAAAAACCACGGTGGGAAACCTTACCCACAAACAGATCATACTACTGGAGATAGTAAGTGTACATAATGGGGTCTACACATGCAGAAAGGCCAAGAACCTAGAGCTCACTGGTCAATCAAAAAATGGAAGTCACACTGACTATAGTTGGATGGTTAAATCCAAAAAGGATGTACTACACAAAATAGCATCTTCATATGCTGGATTTAGTACCGGTGTAATGCTGATATGCTTATACAAAAACCTAACTTCAAATTCAAATGATGTCTTCATGTATTCCTTTGCTTGATCTCGCATATACCTTCACACAAATCTTTTTCACATTCCACAATTGATCCTACAAATAAGATCTTACATTTATACCATATCCTGAGACCAATTTTAGTAGGTCGGCTCTACAAGATATTACAATAAAATCATTTTACAAAGAATATAATATCCGATGCAATAACCAATTGAACATGTTGGCTTAATTCATTTACATCAATAATAAATCATCTCCATAGTGTGCCATGCTGATCTGGAAAAGATAAACATGCCGATGTAACCCTAGATAACCTGGACCTATTTACCGGTAAAAGCAAATATGCAAATATGAATATACCAATGATTAATTATTCAAAACAAAGTGTCCACATGATGTCTTCGACATTACCAAGTGTCTTCCATATCATTCCAGGTACCGGTGAACATTATATCCTACCGGTGAACCATATACCAGTAACTGTTGCATAGTTTACTTGCTTGCCGGTGAATGTTGCTGGATCTTCAAAGCGCTTGTTTTCAGTAGGTGTTGACGTAAATGACAAAACCATACCAAAATACCAACAATATCCCCCTTTGGCATTGATGGCAACACAAGATGGAAAAACCATCAAGGTGCCAAAATAGAAATGCCAAATACCAAAAGCCAAACAATCTCCCTTAAACAACAATTTCTCCTCTTGCGAGCAACATGTGTTTATCCAAAGATTAATACCAATAATTCTTCAAAAGATAAAGTGTTTTTACACAGATATCTCTCCCCTTTTGACATCAAATGCCAAAGCTACAAAATTCAATTTCATACAAAATACCAACTACTCCCCCTGAGAAGTAGCTTCCTCATCAAATACCGGAGTAAAAGATTTGTCTTTTTAATTTTGCTGGTTGATGACAATCATCAACTATCTAAGTCTCTACTGGTGGTGGTATGACTCCAAGCTGATCTTTGAGATATTCAAAGGTCTCCTTGGGCAAAGGTTTTGTAAAAGTATTTGCAAGCTGTTCTTTAGTATTCACATAAACCAGTTTTATCTCCTTTTCTTCAACTTTTTCCATTAGAAAATTCAGTTTGATAGAAACATGTTTTGTTTTAGAATGTAATACCGGATTATTAGATATATCAATTGCTACAGTGTTATCACAATAGATAGTAATAGGTTCCTTGCATTTTACCTTTGTTTATTTCAACATTTGCTTAAGCCATAGTACCTGTGTACAGATAGTTGCTGCTGCAACATATTCTGATTCTGCTGTTGATAAAGATGTACAACTCTGTTTCTTACTCAACCAAGAAACTAATCTCTTTCCAAGAAATAATGCTCCTCCAGTGGTGCTCTTTCTATCATCCACATCTCCTGCCCAATTTGCATCTGTGTATGCGCATAAGTCAAAATTTTCATCTCTAGGATACCATAATCCAAGATTTGTTGTGCCTTGTAAGTACCGGAAAATCCTTTTCACTGTTGATTCATGATTTTCCCTAGGATTACTTTGAAATCTAGAAACAATACATACTGCATTCATAATATCAGGTCTGGTTTGTGTCAAATACAGTAAACCTCCTATCATAGAGTTGTATCTAGTTGGATTAATAGGTGTAGATTCATCCCTTTGAGATAATTTGTCATTTGTAGTCATAGGTGTGCTTACCGGTTTAGAGTTCTGCATCCCAAATTTTTTTAGTAATTCTTTCAAGTTCTTGGATTGACACAAAAATATACCTTTATCAATCTGTGAAATCTGCAAACCTAAAAACAATTTTATTTCTCCAATCATCGACATTTCAAATTCTTGCTGCATTTTAAGAGAAAATTCCTTACATAATCCATCTTCTCCTCCAAAGATTATATCATCAACAAATACTTCAATAATCAAGATGTCATCATTAGTTATTTTGTAATATAAATTGCTATCTGCATTTCCTTTAGTAAAACCAATCTTCAAAAGATACTTATCCAACCTTGCTTACCAAGCTCTTGGGGTTTGTTTCAATCCATACAGAGGTTTTCTTAACCTGCAAACCATATCATTGTCATCTGTCAAAGAAAATCCATCAGGTTGTTCAATATATACTTCTTCTTCAAGATCTCCATTCAAAAATGCACATTTAATATCCATTTGATAAACTTTGTAATCCTTGTGAGCTGCAAAAGCCAAGAATAATCTAACTGCCTCAATTCTGGCTACCGGTGCAAAGGTTTCATTGTAATCAACTCCTTCTTTCTGAGAATATCCCTTACACACTAGTCTTGCTCTATTTTTGACAACCTTACCATCTTCATTAAGTTTGTTTCTAAATACCCATTTGGTTCCAATTACATTTTTATCTTTAGGCCGGGGAACTAATGTCCAAGTATTATTTTTCTCTATTTGTCCTAATTCTTCTTCCATAGCTTTAATCCAAAATTTATCTTCACATGCCTCATTGATAGATGATGGTTGAATTTGAGAAATAAGACATACCTCTTCATTTGCCAATCTTCCTCTTGTCATAACTCCTTTAAATTTGTTTCCAATTATCTGATCTTCAGAATGATTCAATCTTACATACTGGGGTGTCTTAGTTTGCTGTTGTTCTTCAATTATATTGGAATCTTCTGATGATACCGGGGTAACTGGATCTTCATTTTGTACTGGTGGATTCAGTGTAGGTTCATTTGTAACAATTTCTGTTGCCGGTTCAGAGTCTATATACCTTGAAGTTCCTCTGAATTGTTCATCAATCTTTACATTTGTACTCTCAACAATTTTCTGCAATCTCTTATTAAAACATCTATATGCCTTGCTCTTAGATGAATAAGCAAGAAATATTCCTTCATCACTTCTAGGATCAAATTTGCCAATATACTCATCTCTTCTAATATAGCATTTACTTCCAAAAATTCTGAAATATTTAAGAGTAGGAGTATTACCAAACCATAGTTCATGAGGGGTCTTACAAGTTTCACCTTTGATGTGAACTTTGTTGAATGTATAGACAACAGTGCTAACTGCCTCTCTCCAATACACATATGGTAGATTTGCTTCTGATAACATACTTCTTGCTGCATCCAAGATAGTTTTGTTTTTCCTTTCAACAACTCCATTCTATTGTGGTGTCCGAGGTGCTGATAACTGTCTTCTGATTCCATTCACTTCACAGAATGTATTAAAGTCCTTAGATTTCAATTCTCCTCCTTGATCTGATCTTAAACATTTGATTTTCTTACCAGTTTCATTCTCAACCATTGCTTTGAATAGTTTGAACTTTCCAAGTGCTTCTGATTTTTCTTTGAGAGAAGTAACCCAACACATTCTAGAATAAACATCAATAATTAGCATGAAATATCTATCATCTTGTAAGCTTCTAGTTCTAGCTGGACCACATAAATCAGTGTGAATTAAATCAAGATCATTATTGGATTTTTTTGGAATACTTTTGAAACTAGCTCTAACTTCTTTTCCAAATTGACATTCCTTACAAATTGTATTCTGAGGTTTCACAATTTTAGTTAGATCACTAACTGCCTTAGAAGTACTGATTTTTACCATGCAATCAAAGTTTACATGACATAGTCTCTTATGCCATAACTAACTTTCATCTATATGTGCAATTAAGCATGCCTTTTCACTATTATTCACATGAAAGATATTTCCTCTAGTTTGATTACCGGTTGCAATTTCCATACCAGTTCTATTCATGATTTTGCATTTTCCATTTTTAAATTGTAACTAAAATCCCTTCTCAACTAATTGACCAAAAGTTAAAAGATTATGCTTTAATCCTTCAACATAGTGGACATTGTCAGTGTTATGTTTACCATCAAGAGATATTGAACCCTTACCTTTGATTGAATAGGCTTTGTCATCTCAAAATCTTACTAAACCTCCATTGTATTCTTGAATGTTCAAGAATTTACCTTTGTCTCCAGTCATGTGATGTGAGCATCCTGAGTCAATGATCCATTCATCCTTTGTTTCATCTTTAGCTGCTAGGGCTTGTTCTACCTGTTGAGCAGTAGGTGTCGATTGATCTTCTGTTATAGCAACAAAAACCCATCCATTGTCTGTTGGATCCTCATCAGAATCATCAGTCACACCTTCATCAACAATGTAACAAGATTTGTCTTTGTTCTTCTTAAATCTGTATCTCTGATATTCAGGATTAGGCTTGTATGTTCTTCTAGCTTCTTTTCTTAGTCTAGCATTTCTATCAGGGCATCTTGAAGCCATATGACTAATCTTATTGCAGTTAAAACATTTAAAGGGTGCTTTACCTTCATACTTACTTCCAATCGGACGTTTTGGCATTTTTCTTGCAAATAATGCTTCAAGTTCTTCAAGCTCTTCATTCTCCTTTCTGGTTTATTCAAGTTCTCTTGAATAAAAGGCTTTCCAGTCTAATTTGTCAAATGATGGAGCAGATGATGTCGATGTTTCAAAATCCAAATCTGTCTTTATAGTAGCAACAAGACCAAATTCCTCAATTTCAAAGGCTGAAAGTTTTCCAATCAATGTATCCCTAGTTACTGATGTATTAGGCATTGTTCTCAAGTCATTTATAGCATTAACCTTCATTTTATATGCCGATGGAAAACCTCTTAAGATTTTTGAAGCAATTTCATCCTCACTCAAAGTTCCTCCACAATATTTAATTCTCAAAACAATTTCATTTACTCTTTCCATAAATGCAGAATTCCTTTCATCTTCTTCCATTTTCAGATGTTCATACTTGACTCGGAAGCTTTCAGGTTTTGCAATCTTGACTGTGGAATCTCCTTCATTGAGTGTTTCCAAATGATCCCAAATAGCTTCAGTAGTAGACCTATCTAATAATCCCATGATTTGTTGATCTGATAATGTGCTCAAAAGTGCTTCTCTTGCTTTGCAATCATTCTCTTCATCTTTAGCTAAGGTAGTTGGAGCAGTCTGACCAGCTATAGTAGCAGTATAACCATTCTTTGTAACTTCCCAGATGTCTTTACCAATGCAATTCAGATGTGTCTCCATCCTGATCTTCCATATCCCATAGTTGGCTCCATCAAGTTTAGGACTGTCCTTCCTGAAATAATTTTTAGACATTGGATCTCCTCAAGTTGTTAAACTTCTACAAAAGAGGACTATGCTCTGATACCAATTGTGAGGTCCCAGAGACAATTGATAGGATGGGGTGAATTTGTGTCTTTTTAAATTCAAACCAAAAACCAATTAACCAGCTTCATGCTTAATACTGGTAAACCGGTTAAGTATGCTGGTAGACAGTGTTAACAGTAAATTGCTATACCAGTAAGGATTAATGCATGAAACATAAACATAAAGTCATCCACAACACATAACACCAATATTTGTATGTGGAAACCCTGTAAGGGGAAAAACCATGGTGGGAAACCTTACCCACAATCAGATGATAGTACTGCAGATAGTAAGTGTACATAACAGGGTCTGCACATGCAGAAATACCAATAGCCTAGAGCTCACCTCTCAATCACAAAATGGAAGTCACACTGACTATTGTTGGATGGTTAAATCTAATAAGAATGTACTACACAAAATAGCATCTTCATATGCTGGATTGAGTACCAGTGTAATAGTGATATGCTTATACAAAAACCTAACTTCACCTTCAAATGATGTCTTCATGTATTCCTTTGCTTGATCTCGAATATACCTTCACACAAATCTTTTTCACATTCCACACTTGATCTTACAAATAAGATCTTACATTTATACCATATCTTGAGACCAATTTTAGTAGGTCGGCTCTACAAGATATTACAATAAAATCATTTTACAAACAATATAATATCCGATGCAATAACCAATTGAACATGTCAGCTTAATGCATTTACATCAATAATAAATCATGTCCATAGTGTGCCATGCTGATCTGGAAAAGATAAACCTGCTGGTGTAACCCTAGATAACCTGGACCTATTTGCCGGTAAAATCAAATATGCAAATATGAATATACCAATGATTAATTCTTCAAAACAAAGTGTCCACATGATGTCTTCGACATTACCAAGTGTCTTCCATATCATTCCAGGTACTGGTGAACACTATATCCTGCTGGTGAACCATATACCAGTAACTATTGCACAGTTTACTTGCTTGTCGTTGAATGTTGCTGGACCTTCGAAGTGCTTGTTTCCAGTAGGTGTTGACATCAATGACAAAACCATACCAGAATACCAACAATCTCCCCCTTTGGCATTGATGGCAACACAAGATGGAAAAACCATCAAAGTGCCAAAAGAGAAATTTCAAATACCAAAAACCAATCAATCTCCCTTAAACAACAATTTCTCCCCCTAGGAGCAACATGTGTTTATCCAAAGATTAATACCAATCATTTTTCAAAAGATAAAGTGTTTTTCCATAGATATCTCTCCCCCTTTGACATCAAATGCCAAAGCTACAAAATTCAATTTCATACAAAATACCAACTACTCCCCCTGAGAAGTAGCTTCCTCATCAAATACCGAAGTAAAAGATTTGTCTTTTTAATTCTGTCGGTTGATGACAATCATCAACTGTCTAAGTCTCTACTAGTGGTGGTATGACTCCAATCTGATCTCTGAGATATTCAAAGGTCTCCTTAGGCAAAGGTTTTGTAAAAATATCTGCAAGTTGTTCTTTAGTATTCACATAAACCAATTTTATCTCCTTTTCTTCAACTTTTTCCCTTAGAAAATTTAGTTTGATAGAAACATGTTTTGTTTTAGAATGTAATACCAGATTCTTAGATATGTCAATTGCTGCAGTGTTATCACAATAGATTGTAATAGGTTCCTTGCATTTTACCTTTGTGTCTTTCAACATTTGCTTAAGCCATAGTACCTGTGTACAGTAAGTTGCTGCTGCAACATATTCTGATTCTGCTGTTGATAAAAATTTACAACTCCGTTTCTTACTGAACCAAGAAACTAATCTCTTTCCAAGAAATAATGCTCCTCCAGTGGTGCTCTTTCTATCATCCACATCTCCTGCCCAATTTGCATCTGTGTATGCACATAAGTCAAAATTTTCATCTCTAGGATACCATAATCCAAGATTTGATGTGCCTTGTAAGTACCAAAAAATCCTTTTCACAATTGATTCATGATTTTCCCTAGGATTACATTGAAATCTAGAAACAATACAGACTGCATTCATAATATCAGGTCTAGTTTGTGTCAAATACAGTAAGCCTCCTATCATAGATTTGTATCTAGTTGGATTAACAGGTGTAGATTCATCCCTTTGAGATAATTTGTCATTTGTAGTCATAGGTGTGCTTACTGGTTTAGAGTTCTCCATCCCAAATTTCTTTAGTAATTCTTTCAAGTACTTGGATTGACTCAAAAATTTAACTTTATCAGTCTCTGAAATCTGCAAACCTAAAAAGAATTTTATTTCTCCAATCATAGACATTTCAAATTCTTGCTGCATTTTAAGAGAAAATTCCTTACATAATCCATCTTCTCCTCCAAAGATTATATCATCAACAAATACTTCAATAATCAAGATGTCATCATTAGTTATTTTGTAATATAAATTGCTATCTGCATTTCCTTTAGTAAAGCCAATCTTGAAAAGATACTTATCCAACCTTGCATACCGAGCTCTTGGGGCTTGTTTCAATCCATACAGAGTTTTTCTTAACCTGCAAACCATATCATTGTCATCTGTCAAAGAAAATCCATTAGGTTGTTCAATATATACTTCTTCTTCAAGATCTCCATTCAAAAATGCACATTTAATATGCATTTGATAAACTTTGTAATCCTTGTGAGCTGCAAAAGCCAAGAATAATCTAACTGCCTCAATTCTAGCTACCGGTGCAGACGTTTCATTGTAATCAACTCCTTTCTGAGAATATCCCTTACACACTAGTCTTGCTTTATTTCTGACAACCTTACCATATTCATTAATTTTGTTTCTAAATACCCATTTGGTTCCAATTACATTTTTATCTTTAGGCCGAGGAACTAATGTCTAGGTATTATTTTTCTCTATATGTCCTAGTTCTTCTTCCATAGCTTTAATCCAAAATTTATCTTCACATGCCTCATTGATAGATGATGGTTGAATTTGAGAAATAAGACATACCTTTTCATTTGCCAATCTTCGTCTTGTCATAACTCCTTTAAATTTGTTTCCAATTATTTGATCTTCAGAATGATTCAATCTTACATACTGGGGTGTCTTAGTTTGCTATTGTTCTTCAATTATTGTGGAATCTTCTGATGATACCGGGGTAACTGGATCTTCATTTTGCACCGGTGGATTCAGTGTAGGTTCATTTGTGACAATTTTTGGTTCTTTTCAGAGTCTATATACCTTGAAGATCCTCTGAATTGTTCATCAATCTTTACATTTGTACTCTCAACATTTTTCTTCAATCTCTTATTAAAACATCTATATGCCTTGCTCTTAGATGAATAAGCAAGAAATATTCCTTCATCACTTCTAGGATCAAATTTGCCAATATACTCATCTCTTCTAATATAGCATTTACTTCCAAAAATTCTGAAATATTTAAGAGTAGGAGTATTACCAAACCATAGTTCATGAGGGGTCTTACAAGTTTCACCTTTATTGTGAACTTTGTTGAATGTATAGGCAGCAATGCTAACTGGCTCTCTCCAATACACATATGGTAGATTTGCTTCTGATAACATACTTCTTGCTGCATCCAAGATAGTTCTGTTTTCCCTTTCAACAACTCCATTCTGTTGTGGTGTCCGAGGTGCTGATAACTGTCTTCTGATTCCATTCACTTCACAGAATGTATTAAAGTCCTTAGATTTCAATTCTCCTCTTGATCTGATCTTAAATATTTGATTTTCTTACCAGTTTCACTCTCAACCATTGCTTTGAATAGTTTGAACTTTCCAAGTGCTTCTGATTTTTCTCTAAGAAAAGTAACCCAACACATTCTAGAATAATCATCAATAATTAGCATGAAATATCTATCACCTTGTAAGCTTCTAGTTCTAGCTGGACCACATAAATCATTGTCAATTAAATCAAGAGCATTATTGGATTTTTTTGGAATACTTTCGAAACTAGCTCTAACTTGTTTTCCAAATCGACATTCCTTACAAATTATATTATGAGGTTTCACAATTTTAGGTAGATCTCTAACTGCCTTAGAAGTACTGATTTTTTCCATGCAATCAAAGTTTACATGACATAGTCTCTTATGCCATAACCAACTTTCATCTATATGTGCAATTAAGCATGCCTTTTCATTGTTATTCAAATGAAAGATATTTCCTCTAGTTTAATTTCTGGTTGTAATTTCCATACCAGTTCTATTAATGATTTTGCATTTTCCATTTTTAAATTGTAACCGAAATCCCTTCTCAACTAATTGACCAACACTTAAAAGTTTATGCTTTAATCCATCAACATAGTAGACATTGTCAATGTTATGCTTACCATCAAGAGATATTGAACCCTTACCTTTCATTGAACAGGCTTTGTCATCTCCAAATCTTACTAAACCTCCATTGTATTCTTGAAAGTTCAAGAATTTACCTTTGTCTCCAGTCATGTGATGTGAGCGTCGCGAGTCAATGATCCATTCATCCTTTGTTTCAACTTTAGCTGCTAGGGCTTGTTCTACTGGTTGAGCAGTAGGTGTCAGTTGATCTTCATTTATAGCAACAAAAACCCATCCATTGTCTACTGGATCCTCATTAGAATCATCAGTCACAACTTCGTCAGCAATGTAACAAGATTTGTCTTTGTTCTTCTTAAATCTGTATCTCTGATATTCAGGATTAGGCTTGTATGTTCTTCTAGATTCTTCTCTTAGTCTAGCATGTCTATCAGGGCATCTCGAAGCCATATGACCAATCTTATTGCAGTTAAAACATTTAAAGGGTGCTTTACCTTCATACTTACTTCCAATCGGACCTTTTGGCATTTTTCTTGCAAATAATGCTTCAAGTTCTTCAAGCTCTTCATTCTCCTTTTTGCTTTATTCAAGTTCTCTTGCATAAAAGGCTCTCTAGTATGATTTGTCAAATGATGGAGCAGATGATGTTAATGCTTTAAAAGCCTAATCTATCTTTATAGTAGCAACAGGACCAAATTCCTCAATTTCAAAAGCTGAAAGGTTTCCATTGAATGTATCCCTAGTTACTAATGTATTAGGCATTGTTCTCAACTCATTTATAGCAGTGACCTTCATTTTATATGTCCATGGCAAACCTCTTAAGATTTTTGAAACAATTTCATCGTCACTCAAAGTTCCTCCAGAACATTTAATTCCCAAAACAATTTCATTTACTTTTTCCATAAAAGTAGAAATCCTTTCATCTTCTTCCATTTTCAGATGTTCATACCTGACTCAGAAGCTTTCAAGTTTTGCAATCTTGATTGTGGAATCTCCTTCATTGAGTGTTTCCAAATGATCCCAAATAGCTTTAGCAGTAGACCTATCTAATAATCCCATGATTTGTTGATCTGATAATGCACTCAAAAGTGATTCTTTTACTTTGCAATCATTCTCTTCATCTTTAGATAAGGTAGTTGGAGTAGTCTGACCAACTACAGTAGCAGTATAACCATTCTTTGTAACTTCCCAGATGTCTTTACCGATGCAATTCAGATGTGTCTCCATTGTGATCTTCCATATCCCATAGTTGGTTCCATCAAGTTTAGTATTGTCCTTCCTTAAATAATTTTTAGACATTGGATCTCCTCAAGTTGTTAAACTTTTGCAAAAGAGGACTATGCTCTGATACCAATTGTTAGGTCCTTGAGACAACTGAGAGGGGGGGTGAATCAGTTGTCTTTTTAAATTCAAACCAAAAACCAATTAACCAACTTAATGCTTAATACTAGTAAACCAGTTAAGTATGCCGGTAGACAGTGTTAACTGTAAATTGCTATACTGGTAAGGATTAATGCATGAAACATAGACATAAAGTCATCCACAACACATAACACCAATATTTGTACGTGGAAACCCTGTAAGGGGAAAAACCATGGTGGGAAACCTTACCCACAACCAGATGATACTACTATAGATAGTAAGTGTACATAATGGGTTTTGCACATGCAGAAAGGCCAACAACCTAGAGCTCTCTACTCAATCACAAAATGGGAGTCAAATTGACTACAGTTGGATGGTTAAATCCAATAAGAATGTACTGCACAAAATAGCATCTTCATATGCTTGATTCAGTACCGGTGTAATGCTGATATGCTTATACAAAAACCTAAATTCACCTTCAAATGATTTCTTCATGTATTCCTTTGCTTTGTCTCACATATACCTTCACACCAATCTTTTTCCCATTCGACACTTGATCTTACAAATAAGATCTTACATTTATACCATATCCTGAGACCTATTTTAGTAGGTTGACTCTACAAGATATTACAATAAAATCATTTTAAAAACAATATAATATCTGATGCAATAACCAATTGAACAATTCGGCTTAATGCATTTACATCAATAATAAATCATCTCCATAGCATTGCATGCTGATCTGGAAAAGATAAACCTGTCGATGTAACCCTAGATAACCTAGACCTATTTGCCGGTAAAAGCAAATATGCAAATATGAATATACCAATAATTAATTATTCAAAACAAAGTGCCCACATGATGTCTTTGACATTACCAAGTGTCTTCCATATCATTCTAGGTACCGGTGAACATTATATCCTACCCGTGAACCATATGCCAGTAACTATTGCATAGTTTACTTGCTTGTCGGTGAATGTTGTTGGTTCTCCAAAGTGCTTGTTTTTAGTAGGTGTTGACATCAATGAAAAAACCATACCAAAATATCAAAAATCTCCCCCTTTGGCATTGATGGCAACACAAAATGGAAAAACCATCAAAGTACCAAAACAGAAATGCCAAATACCAAAAACCAATCAATCTCTCTTAAACAACAATTTCGCCCCCTGGGAGCAACATGTGTTTATCCAAAGATTAATACCAATCATTCTTCAAAAGTTAAAGTGTTTTTCCACAGATATCTCTCCCCCTTTGACATCAAATGCCAAAGCTACAAAATTCAATTTCATACAAAATACCAACTACTCCCCCTGAGAAGTAGCTTCCTCATCAAATACCGGAGTAAAAGATTTGTATTTTTAATTCGGCCGGTTGATGACAATCATCAACTGTCTAAGTCTCTACTGGTGGTGGTATGACTCCAAGCTGATCTCTGAGATATTCAAAGGTCTCCTTAGGAAAAGGTTTTGTAAAAATATCTGAAAGCTGTTCTTTAGTATTCACATAAACCAATTTTATCTCCTTTTCTTCAACTTTTTCCCTTATAAAATTCAGTTTGGTAGAAACATGTTTTGTTTTAGAATGTAATACCAGATTCTTAGATATATCAATTGCTGTAGTGTTATCACTATAGATAGTAATAGGTTCCTTTCATTTTACCTTTGTGTCTTTCAACATTTTCTTAAGCCAGAGTACCTGTGTACAGTTAGTTGATGCTGGAACATACTCTGATTCTACTGGATGTACAACTCGATTTCTTACTCAACCAAGAAACTAATCTCTTTCCAAGAAATAATGCTCCTCTAGTGGTGCTCTTTCTATCATCCACATCTCCTACCCAATTTGCATATGTGTATGCACATAAATCAAAATTTTCATCTCTAGGATACCATAATCCAAGATTTGTTGTGCCTTGTAAGTACTGAAAAATCCTTTTCACTGCTGATTCATGATTTTCCCTAGGATTACTTTGAAATCTAGAAACAATACATACTGCATTCATAATATCAGGTCTGGTTTGGGTCAAATACAGTAAACCTCCTATCACAGATTTGTATCTAGTTGGATTAACAGGTGTAGATTCATCCCTTTGAGATAATTTGTCATTTGTAGTCATAGGTGTGCTTACCGGTTTAGAGTTCTCCATCCCAAATTTCTTTAGTAATTCTTTCAAGTACTTGGATTGACTCAAAAATATAACTTTATCAATCTTTGAAATCTGCAAACCTAAAAAGAATTTTATTTCTCCAATCATAAACATTTCAAATTCTTGCTGCATTTTAAGAGAAAATTCCTTACATAATCCATCTTCTCCTCCAAAGATTATATCATCAAAAATTACTTCAATAATCAAGATGTCATCATTAGTTATTTTGTAATATAAATTGCTATTTACATTTCCTTTAGTAAAACCAATCTTCAAAAGATACTTATCCAACCTTGCATACCAAGTTCTTGGGGCTTGTTTCAATCCATACAAAGCTTTAATTAACCTGCAAACCATATCATTGTCATCTGTCAAAGAAAATCCATCAGGTTGTTCAATATACTTCTTCTTCAAGATCTCCATTCAAAAATGCACATTTAATATCCATTTGATAAACTTTGTAATCCTTGTGAGCTGTAAAAGATAAGAATAATCTAACTGCCTCAATTCTAGCTACCGGTGCAAAGGTCCCATTGTAATCAACTCCTTTTTTTTGAGAATATCCCTTACACACTAGTCATGCTTTATTTCTGACAACCTTACCATCTTCATTAAGTTTGTTTATAAATACCCATTTGGTTCCAATTACATTTTTATCTTTAGGCCGGGGAACTAATGTCTAGGTATTATTTTTCTCTATTTGATCTATTTCTTGTTCCATAGCTTTAATCCAAAATTTATCTTCCCATGCCTCATTGATAGATGATGGTTGACTTTGAGAAATAAGACATACCTCTTCATTTTCCAATCTTCCTCTTGTCATAACTCCTTTAAATTTGTTTCCAATTATCTAATCTTCAGAATGATTCAATCTTACATACGGGTGTGTCTTAGTTTGCTGTTGTTATTCAATTGTTGTGGAATTTTATTATGATATCAGGGTAACTGGATCTTCATTTTGTATCGGTGGATTTAGTGTAGGTTCATTTGTAACAATTTTTGTTGCCAGTTCAGAGTCTATATACCTTGAAGTTCCTCTTAATTGTTCACCAATCTTTACATTTGTACTCTCAACAATTTTCTGCAATCTCTTATTAAAACATCTATACGCCTTTCTCTTAGATGAATAAGCAAGAAATATTCCTTCATCACTTCTAGGATCAAATATGTCAATATACTCATCTCTTCTAATACAACATTTACTTCCAAAAATTTTGAAATATTTAAGAGTAGGAGTATTACCAAACCATAGTTCATGAGGGGTCTTACCAGTTGCACCTTTGATGTGAACTTTGTTGAATGTATAGACAGCAGTGCTAACTGCCTCTCTCCAGTACACATATGGTAAATTTTCTTCTGATAACATACTTCATGCTGCATCCAAGATAGTTCTATTTTTCCTTTCAACAACTCCATTCTGCCTTGGTTTCTAAGGTGCTGATAATTGTCTTCTGTTTCCATTCACTTCAGAGAATGTATTAAAGTCCTTAGATGTAAATTATCATCCTTGATCTAATCTTAAACATTTGCTTTTCTTATCGGTTTCATTGTCAACCGTTGCTTTGAATAGTTTGAACTTTCCAAGTGCTTCTGATTTTTCTCTGAGAAAAGTAACCCAACACATTCTAGAATAATCATAAATAATTAGAATGAAATATCTATCACATTGGAAGCTTCTAGTTCTAGCTAGACCACATAAATCAGTGTGAATTAAATCAAGAGCATTATTGGATTTTTCTGGAATACTTTTGAAACTAGCTCTAACTTCTTTTCCAAATTGACATTCCTTACAAATTGTATTATGAGGTTTCACAATTCTAGGTAGATCTCTAACTACCTTAGAAGTACTAATTTTCACCATGCAATAAAAGTTTTCATGACATAGTCTCTTATGACATAACCAACTTTCATCTATATGTGCAATTAAGCATGTCTTTTCACTATTATTCACATGAAAGATATTTCCTCTAGTTTGATTACCGGTTGCAATTTCCATACCAGTTCTATTAATGATTTTGCATTTTCCATTTTTAAATTGTAACTAAAATCTCTTCTCAACTAATTGACCAAAAGTTAAAAGATTATGCTTTAATCCTTCAACATAGTAGACATTGTCAGTGTTATGTTTATCATCAAGAGATATTGAACCCTTACCTTTGATTGAATAGGCTTTGTCATCTCAAAATCTTACTAAACCTCCATTGTATTCTTGAAAGTTCAAGAATTTACCTTTGTCTCTAGTCATGTGATGTGAGCATCCTGAGTCAATGATCCATTCATCCTTTGTTTCATCTTTAGCTGCTAGGGCTTGTTCTACTGTTTGAGCAGTAGGTGTCGATTGATCTTCTATTATAGCAATAAAAACCCATCCATTGTCTGTTGGATCCTCATCAGAATCATTAGTCACACCTTCATCAGCAATGTAACAAGATTTGTCTTTGTTCTTCTTAAATCTGTATCTCTGATATTCAGGATTAGGCTTGTATGTTCTTCTATCTTCTTCTCTTAGTCTAGCATGTCTATCAGGGCATCTCGAAGCCATATGACCAATCTTATTGCAGTTAAAACATTTAAAGGGTGCTTTACCTTCATACTTACTTCCAATCGGACCTTTTGGCATTTTTCTTGCAAATAATGCTTCAAGTTCTTCAAGCTCTTCATTCTCCTTTGTAGTTTCTTCAAGTTCTCTTGCATAAAAGGCGCTCCAGTCTGATTTGTCAAATGATGGAGCAGATGATGTTGATGCTTTAAAGGCCAAATCTGTCTTTATAGTAGCAACAAGACCAAATTCCTCAATTTCAAAGGCTGAAAGTTTTCCAATCAATGTATCCCTAGTTATTGATGTATTAGGCATTGTTCTCAACTCATTTATAGCAGTAACCTTCATTTTATATGCCAGTGGGAAACCTCTTAAGATTTTTGAAACAATTTCATCCTCACTCAAAGTTCCTGCACAACATTTAATTCCCAAAACAATTTCATTTACTCTTTCCATAAAAGCATAAATCCTTTCATCTTCTTCCATTTTTAGATGTTGATACCTGACTCAGAAGCTTTCAAGTTTTGGAATCTTGACTATGGAATCTCCTTCATTGAGTGTTTCCAAATGATCCCAAATAGCTTTAGCAGTAGACCTATTTGATAATCCCATGATTTGTTGATCTGATAATGTGCTCAAAAGTGCTTGTCTTGCTTTGCAATCATTCTCTTCATCTTTAGCTAAGGTAGTTGGAGCAGTCTAACCAGCTAGGGTAGCAGTATAACCATTCTTTGTAACTTCCCAGATGTCTTTACCAATGCAATTCAGATGTGTCTCCATCCTGATCTTCCATATCCCATAGTTGGTTCCATCAAGTTTAGGACTGTCCTTCTTGAAATAATTTGTAGACATTGGATCTCCTCAATTTGTTAAACTTCTACAAAAGAGGACTATGCTCTGATACCAATTGTTAGGTCCTGGAGACAACTGAGAGGGGGGGGGGGGTGAATCTGTTGTCTTTTTAAATTCAAACCAAAAACCAGTTAACCAACTTAATGCTTAATACCAGTAAACCAGTTATGTATCCCCGTAGACAGTGTTAACAGTAAATTGCTATACCGGTAAGGATTAATGCATGAAACATAAACATAAAGTCATCCATAACACATAACACCAATTTTTGTACGTGGAAATCTTGTAAGGGGAAAAACCATGGTGGGAAACCTTACCCACAATCAGATGATAGTACTGTAGATAGTAAGTGTACATAATGGGGTTTGCACATGCAGAAAGGCCTATAGCCTAGAGCTCACTACTCACTCACAAAATGGGAGTCACACTGACTACAGTTGGATGGTTAAATCCAATAAGAATGTACTGCACAAAATAGCATCTTCATATGCTGGAATTAGTACTGGTGTAATGCTGATATGCTTATACAAAAACCTAACTTCACCTTCAAATGATGTCTTCATGTATTCTTTTGCTTGATCTCACATATACCTTCACACAAATCTTTTTCACATTTGACACTTGATATTACAAATAAGATCTTACATTTATACCATATCTTGAGACCAATTTTAGTAGGTCGGCTCTACAAGATATTACAATAAAATCATTTTACAAACAAAATAATATCTGATGCAATAACCAATTGAACATGTCAGCTTAATGCATTTACATCTATAATAAATCATCTCCATAGCGTGCTATGCTGATCTAGAAAAGATAAACCTGCCAGTGTAACCCTAGATAACCTGGACCTATTTGTCGGTAAAAGCAAATATGCAAATATGAATATACCAATGATTAATTCTTCAAAACAAAGTGTCCACACGATGTCTTCGACATTACCAAGTGTCTTCCATATCATTCCAGGTACCGGTGAACATTATATCCTGCCGATGAACCATATACCAGTAACTATTACACAGTTTACTTGCTTGCCAGTGAATGTTGCTGGATCTCCAAAGTGCTTGTTTTCAGTAGGTGTTGACATCAATGACAAAACCATACCAAAATACCAACACCCACAAGGTAATGGACAAGAATAATCGAGCAATAAGAATTTGGTCACTATCATCCACAAGCTGATAGATGAAAAATAAAAGTCATGGCACAAGGCATTATAAGATGCAATGTGGGAAGATAGAATAATCCCAAGAGGGCCATTGGTATGTCACCATTTCAGTTGCTATATGGTTTGAATTTTGAGTTTCCAATTATTTTGGAGGTTCCTACTCTAGAGTTGGCGAAGGCCATTGAAGATTAAAATTTTGAGAGTGTTGCAGATAAGTGTATCATGTACCTTTCGCAACTAGAGGAGCAATGTACATAAGTGGTGGATCACATTGTGGATCACCAGTGAAAAGTTAAGTCCCTCTTTGACAAGAAGGAGAAGTAGAAAACTTTCAAAGTAGGAGACCTTGTTCAGTTGTGGGATTAGCGAAGGGAACCAAATGGAATGCGTGGCAGGTTTTCTATTGGCGTATGAAGATCACACTCTTTTCTTTTTGCCTCACAACAAACAACATTTCAATCATTTCACTCAATGAAGTTCCAAATCACACTATAAATACATGTATAATTTTCATTTTCTTGGTCTTTTATATGTTGGTCTTTATTTCTTTTTTGTCTTTGGATCACCTAGCTCTATGACAAATTGATGGATGAAGGTACTTAGAGCTTTGGGATTTTACTACCTTTGATAGTTTCAAAGAATGATCAAAATAAGTTCCCCAATTAGAGATAGCTATTATCCTCATTTTCATCTATGGTACAAACATGGGATAACCCCTACAAATTTTTGTCTAGATTGTAGCCCATGTGGTCTAAGCTTGAAAATTGAGGTGAATTTTCACTCCCCTTGTTCACATTTCTGTCCTGGTAAAAATGCCTCGATTTGAGTCTAAATCATTGATTCAAAAAATTGAAAAAGTACTCTCTAAAAGAGTTAGTTTTTATTTTTAAGAGTATTTTTAGAGATTAACTATGATTATACATCATTTTATGTGTCTAAGGTGCATTTTGGGTTTATAATCCTGAAATGCACATTTATGTGGCATGAATTGCATTAAATGCTAAGTGTTTGTATTGTAATTGGTTTCCTTCTCTTTCGATTTTATCTTTCTCTTTTCCATTTTTTACATTATTCTTCATTTGTGCCTTCTTGTCTAAGCATATACTAGCCCCCTACGCTTTGGAGAAATAGTGGATACTCTTTCAAATGATTTTCTCTACATCTTGTTTATCAAGTAAGTCATGCTTTCCTTTTGTTAGGATAATCGGAGGGGGGGGGGGAATCAATTGTTAACAGATTATGAAACTTTAAGCACACAATTTTTTTTATCAGAGATCATAAACCAAATATCGGAATAGAAGATATATCAATTAAGCATAGACATAAACCATAAACTAAATAACATGCATCCACAACACATAACACCAAGATTTGTATGTGGAAAACTCGATAAAGGGAAAAACCATGGTGGGAAGCCTACCCACAGTCAGATAATACTTCTATAATAAGTATGTGATTACAATAAGGGGCCTACACATGCAAGAAGGCCAACAACCTAGAGCACATTGCTTATCACAAAGGAGCCTCACTGACTACAAAAGAAATCTAGACTACAATCTAGAAATAAGAATGAACTGCAAGAATAACATCTCCTATGCCTGAGTACAGTTCTGGTTAAGCTCAATACCGAAGGTCTTAAACCTCTTACACAAACCCAATTCAATCACCTATGATCGACCAAATTCTCTTCATATGATTACAACTTTATTCGCACACAGATAATCTCATAACCACGACCACAATCTACAAAGAGATCTTACATCATATTTATACCAACCCAAGACCTAAATAATTAGGTCGACCACTTAAAAGATGATACAATAAATCCATTACATAAACCCACAAACCAATGATAAACCAAGTTGGCCTAAGATCGAAACAACATTAACCGAACAATAAATCCAACAGATAATTTTTCGAGAGCATCCACCAACAAGTTACATAAATAGGTCCATAACCTAGCAGAATAAGACCAAGTCTAAAATAGGTCGCCATAAACCAAATGAAATACCATCAATCAACTGGAACATGAACATGATAACCATCAACATCCTGAAAACCTTCTAGAAGTCGCACCGACACCACTTATCGAATTCATCAAAATATCTTCAATAAAGCTCTTCCGATAGAACCCTTACCGGTAACCAAAAGGCTTACTAGAACATATGATAGCTTCAGGATCACCATATCCAGAATCAACTGAACATGATAAGCATCTGAACCACATGAAAGACCAAACCAGACCAATTCCACCAATCAAAATATACTAGAGATAAATCTCCTGATCATCATCAAAGTCCAACCACTCTATTGAAATCTGGTAGACAACCATATAAGCTAGTGTTGACATCAATGACAAACATCAATGCAACACAATCAATTCCTTCAAATTGCCAACAATCTCCCCTTTGGCATTGATGGCAACACTAGATGTGAAAAACATCCAAGTGCCAAGAAAATTCCAAACAAATCTCCCTAATGGAGGATATCCAACAAATGATATATCAATGAAGTTTTGAGCCAAAGACCAAACTCCCCACGTGATTGATATCTCTGTTAAGCTCTATTTTTCACATGTATATCTTTCCCCCTTTGACATCAATGCTAGAAATCTGACATAAATATCAAAGAAAAATCATAAAACCTCTAAACCATACAACTAACTACTCCTGAGCAGTAGCACCATCTCATCAATCCAGAATGAATAATAATTCTGATAAATGCATACTGGACTGATGCCAATTAGCATCACTCAAGTCTTTACCGAAGGGGTAGAGACCCCCAATCTGTCTCTAAAATACTCAAATGATTCCTTAGGCAAAGGTTTAGTGAAGATATATGCAATCTTCTCTTTAGTGTTCACATACGACAATCTGACTTCATTTGCTTCCACCTTTTCCTTCAAAAAGCTATACTTGATTGATATATAATTTGTCTTAGAATGAAATATTGGATTCTTTGATATGTCAATAGTAGTAGAGTTATCACAGTGAATAACTACAGGTTCATTGCAATCTACCCTTATATCCTTTAGCATTTGTTTCATCCATAGAACTTGTTTACAGTTAGTAGTAACAACAACATACTCAACTTCAACAGTAGATAAAGAAGTACATGACTATTTCTTGCTGATCCATGAAACAAGTTTCTTTCCAAGAAAGAAAGCTCTACCAGATGTGCTTTTTCGGTCATCTATATCTCCAGCCCAATCTGCATCTGTAATGCACATAGTGTAAATTCATCATTTTTTGGATACCATAAACCATATTCACTTGTTCCCTGTAAGTATCTGCACAATCATTTTCACTACACTCTCATGATTTTCTCTAGGATCACTTTGATATCTTGATACAATACAAACAACATTCATTATATCTCGTCTAGTCTGAGTCAAATATAATAAACCTCCAATCATAGATTTATACCTTGTAGGATGTACCGGAGTTGATACATCTTTCTTTGTCAATTTATCACTAGTAACCATAGGGGTACCAACCGGTTTAGAATTTTCCATACCAAATTTATCCAACAACTCTCTAGCATACTTAGTTTGATAGATGAAAATACCTTTATCAGTCTAATTAATCCGCAAACCTAAGAAAAATCTCATTTCTCCAATCATAGACATCTCAAATTCATTCTTCATATTATCAGAGAATTTCATACATAACTTATCCTCACCTCCAAAAATGATATCATCAACAAAGACCTCAACAATCAATATGTCATGATCATTGATCTTATAATATAAGTTACTGTTAGCATTACCTTTAGTGAAACCAAGCTTCAAAATATATTTGTCCAATCTATCATACCAAGCTCTAAGGTCTTTCTTCAAACCATATAAAGCTTTCCTTAATCTGCAAACCATGTTTTTGTCATCTGAAAGTGAAAAACCATCAGGTTACTCAATATAAACTTCCTCTTCAAGATCTCCATTCAGAAATGCACACTTAACATCCATCTGATAAAACCTTGTAGTTATTATGGGCAACATAAGCAAGAAATAATCTCACAGCTTCAATCCTAGCTACTGGAGCAAAAGTTTCATCATAATAAATTCCTTGCTTATGAGAATATCCTTTACATACCAATCTATCCTTATTCCTCACAACTTGTCCATCTTCATTCAAATTATTCCTAAAACCCCATTTAGTTCCAATAACATTCTTATTTTTTAGGCTAAGGAACTAAAGTCCATGTGTTTTTCTTTTCTATTTGATCCAATTCATCTTCCACAACTTTCATCCAATATTCATCCTTACATGCTTCATCTACTGATGCCAATTCAATTAGAGAAATTAAACATACCTCTTCAACTGCCAACCATATTCTTTTCATTACTCCTTTGCTCTTGTCTCCAATGATCTGATCTTCTAAATGATTCAACCTTAAATACCGAGGAGTCTTCTAACATTCTGATTCCCTACTCTAATCTTCAGTTACTGTTGAATTTTTTGATACTGTTGGGGTAACTGGTTCAATATTCAATTTTGGTATAGGTGCTACTAGTTCAGTTATAACCATTTCCACTTCCGGTGTTAGGTCCTGAATGCAACTGAGAGGGGAGTGAATCAATTGTCTATTAATTTCAACCAAATATAATTTAACCAAACTTAGTGCATAATACCAATAAACCAAACTTTAATGTCGGTAGATAGTTTAACAGTTAATTGCAATACCGGTAAAGTTTAATGCATGAAACAGAAAGACAAATAACATACACAACACATAACACAATTATTTGTACATGGAAACCTTGTAAGGGGAACCGCGGTGGGAAACCTTACCCACAATCAGATGATACTACTATAGATAGTATGTGTGTACAAATGGGGTTTGCACATTCAGAAAGGCCAACTACCTAGAGCTCACTGCTTAATCACAAAATGGGAGTCACACTGACTACAATTGGATGGTTAAATCCAATGATAATGTACTGCTCAAAATAACATCTTCATATGCTGGATTCACTACAAGTTAAGCTCTGATTATCTTCTTCAAAATGCCTCCTTGAATCATCAAATCATGTTTGCATGTATAGCTCTGCTTATATTCACATATACCTTATTACAATCCTTTTCCACACTCTACCACATAATCTCATAAATGAGATCTTACATATATACCAAAACCTAAGACCAAATGTGTAGGTTGGCTTACTAAGATATTACAATTAAATCAATTACAAATGGATCAATATGCCATGCATGATGTTGACTCAATGCATTTACAACAATAAAAAATCATCTCCATAACATGTCGTGCTGATCTGGAATAGATAATGCTTTCCGGTCCATAACCTAGACCTATTTGCTGGTAACATCAAATATGCAAACTCTATTGTACCAATAATCAAATCACCAAAACCAAGTGTCCAAACAATGTATTCGACATAACCAAGTAATCTCCAGATGATAACAGATCATCCTCAGTGCCGGTGAACTAGATATCAGTGACTGTGCATAAGTCACTAAACATTCCAGTGAACATAACCAAAGATTTCCAAGTGTTCTCAAGTGTTGACATCAATGACAAAACCAATGCAACACATCCATAATACCAACAATCTCCCCCTTTGGCATTGATGACAACACAAGATGGAAAAATCATCTAAGTGCCAAAGTAGAAATGCCAAAAACCAAAAACCAACAATCTCCAAAGAGATCATTATCCAAAAATCAAAATACATAATATCTCTCCCCCTAGGAATAATCTCTCCCCAAAAGATAATGTGTTTTTGCATAGATAACTCTCCCCCTTTGACATCAAATGCCAAAGCAATACAAAACCAAATACAATCAGTTCGTAGAACTTGTTACAAATACCAATTGTTATAACCAAATTTATTCAATCTACTCCCCCTGAGAAGTAGCTCTCCTTCATCAAAGCCGGAAAAAAATTTCTCTGTTAATTCTGTTGGTTTGATGCCATGCTCCAACTATCTAAGTCTCTACCGATGAGGGTATAACTCCAAGCTGCTCTCTTAGATATTCAAAAGTTTCCTTAGGCAAAGGCTTAGTAAAGATATCTGCAATCTACTCTTTAGTATTCACATAAACCAATTTCACTTCTTTTGCTTCAACATTCTCTTTTAAAAAATTGAATTTGATAGAAACATGTTTAGTTTTAGAGTGAAATACCGGATTCTTAGATATATCAATTGCTGCCATATTATCACAGTAAATGATTATAGGTTCTTTGCATTTTACCTTTATGTCCTTCAACATTTGCTTGATCCATAATACCTGTGTACAATTAGTTGCTGCTGCAACATATTCTAATTCTACTGTTAATAGTGATGTACAACTTTGTTTCTTGATGAACCATGAAATTAGTCTTCTGCCAAGAAAAAATGCTCTACTAGTGGTGCTTTTCCTGTCATCTACATCTCCTACCCAATTTGCATCTGTGTATGCACATAAATCAAAATTTTCATCTTTAGGATACCATAATCCAAGATTTATAGTGCCTTGTAGATACTGGAAAATCCTTTTCACTGTTGATTCATGATTTTCCTTAGGATTACTTTGAAATCTTGAAACAATACAAACTGCATTCATAATATCAGGTCTTGCTTGTGTTAAATACAGTAAACCTCCTATCATAGACTTGTATCTTGTCGAATTAATAGGTGTTGATTCATCCTTCAAAGATAGTTTATCAGTTGTAGTCATAGGTGTGCTTACCGGTTTAGAGTTTTCCATGCCAAATTTATTGAGTAGTTCCTTCAAGTACTTTGATTGATTTATGAATATACATTTATCAGTCTGTGAAATATGCAATCCTAATTTTTTTTTATCTCTCCAATCATAGACATTTCAAATTCTTCCTGCATCTTATTAGAAAAGTCTTTACACAATCCATCTTCTCCTCCAAAGATTATATCATCAACAAAAAATTCTATAACCAAGATGTCATCATTAGTCACTTTGTAATAAAAGTTGTTGTTAGCATTACCTTTAGTGTAACCAAGCTTCAAAAGATATTTGTCCAATCTAGCATACCAAGCTTAGGAGCTTGCTTCAATCCATACAAAGCTTTCCTTAACCTGCAAACCATATCTTTGTCATCTGTCAAAGAAAATCCATTCGGTTGTTCATTGTAAACTTCCTCTTCTAGATCACCATTTAGAAATGCACATTTAACATCCATTTGATATACTTTATAGTTCTTGTGTGCTGCAAAAGCCAAGAATAATCTGACTGCCTCAATTCTAGCTACTTGTGCAAAGGTTTCATTATAATCAATTCCTTCTTTCTGTGAATATCCCTTACACACTAATATTGCTTTGTTTCTAATTACCTTACCATCTTCATTAAGTTTATTTTTGAATACCCATTTAGTTCCAATTACATTTTTCTTTTCAATTTGTTCCAATTCATCTTCCATAGCCTTAATCCAATGTTTATCTTCACATGCGTCATTAATAGTTGCTGGTTCAAATTGAGAAATTAGACATACCTCTTCATTTTCTAGTCTTCCTCTAGTCATAACTCCTTGATACTTATTCCCAATTATCTGACTTTTAGAGTGATTCAATCTTACATACCTGGGTGTGTTCACTTGCTGTTGTTCTTCAGTCATTGTAGAATTCTCAGATGATGCCAGTGTGACTGGATCAACATTATGTAATAGTGTGCTTAGAGTAGGTTCATTTGTGATTATCTCAACTGCCGGTTCAGAGTCTATAGACCTTCTAAACTATTCATCAATTTTCACATTTGCACTTTCAATGATTTTCTGCAATCTCTTATTAAAACATCTATATGCCTTACTCTTAGATGAATAACCAAGAAATATTCCTTCATCACTTATAGGATCAAATTTGTCAATATAATCATCTCTCCTAATATAACATTTGCTTCCAGTATTTTGAAATATTTAAGAGTAGGAGTATTACCAAACCATAGTTCGTGAGGGGTCTTATTGGTTTCACCTTTGATGTGAACTCTATTGAATGTATAAACAACTGCATTGACTACTTCTCTCCAATACACATAAGGTAGGTTTGCTTCTGATATCATGCTTCTAGCTGCATCCAAAATAGTTATGTTCTTCCTTTTCACAACTCCATTTTGCTGGGGTGTCCGAGGTGCTGATAATTGTCTTCTGATTCCATTCACTTCACAAAATGTATTAAATTCCTTAGATGTGAATTCACCTCCTTGATCTAATCTCAAGCATTTGATTTTCTTACCGATTTCATTCTCTACCATGACCTTGAATAGTTTGAATTTCCCAAAAGCTTCTGATTTCTCCTTGAGAAAAGTAACCCAACACATTCTAGAATAATCATCAATGATTAGCATAAAATATCTATCTTCTTGTAAACTTCTAGTTCTTGTTGGACCACATAAATCAATATGAATTAAGTCAAGAACATTATTGGATTTTTCTGGAATACTCTTAGAAGTTGCTCTAACTTGCTTTCCAAATTGACATTCCTTATATACTGGATTGTGAGGTTTAACAATCTTAGGTAAATCTCTTACTGCCTTAGTTGTACTGATCTTCACAATGCAATCAAAATTTACATGACACAGTCTCTTATGCCATATCCAACTTTCATCAATATGTGCAATCAAGCATGCCTTCTCATTGTTATTCAAATGAAAGATATTACCTCTAGTTTGATTACTGGTTGCAATTTCTAAACCAATTCTATTCATGATTTTTCATTTACCATTCTTGATTTGTAATTGAAATCCATTTTCAACTAATTGACCAACACTCAAAAGATTATGCTTCAAACCTTCAACATAGTAAACATTATCAGTATTATGCTTACCATCAAAAGATTTAGTGCCTTTTCATCTGATCAAACAAGATTTGTCATCTCAAAATCTTACTAGACCTCCATTGTATTCCTAAAAGGTTAAGAATTTACTCTTATCACTAGTCATATGACGTGAACATCGAGAATCAATGATCCATTCATCCTTTTCTTCAATTTTAGCTACTAGGGCCTACTCTACCGACTAAATAGTAGGTGCCATTTGATCTTCTATTATAGCAACAAAATCCCATCCATTGTCTGTTGGTTCCTCATCAAAATCATCAGTAACTCCTTCATCAGCATAATAACATGATTTATCTGTATTCTTCTTAAATTTGTACCTTTGATATTCAGGATTAGGCTTGTATGTTCTTTTAGCTTCTTCTTTTAATCTCACATGTCTATCAGGACACCTAGAAGCCATATGACCAATTTTATTGTAGATAAAACATTTAAATGGTGCTTTACCTTCATACTTACTTCCAACTAGACCTTTAGGCATTTTCCTTGCAAATAGTGCTTCAAGATCTTCAAGTTCTTCATTCTCTCTTCCGATTTCTTCAAGTTCTCTAGCATAGTTGCTCTCCAATCAGATTTTTCAAATGATGATTATGATGCTACAGATGATGAAGCTTTGAAAGCCAAATCTGTCTTAATTGTAGCAATAGGACCAAATTCCTCAAGTTCAAAAGATGAAACTTTTCCAACCAAAGTATCTGTAGATACCGATGCATTAGGTATTGTTCTCAATTCATTAATAGAAGTTACTTTCATTTTGTATGCTAGTGGAAAAGATCTTAAAACTTTAGAAACAATTTCATCTTCACTTAAGGATCCTCCACAACATTGTATACCCAAAATAATTTCATTAACTCTTTCCATAAAAGCAGAAATCCTTTCATTCTTCCATTTTCAGATTTTCATACATGACCCGTAAGCATTCCAATTTTACAATTTTGACTGTGGTATCACCTTCATTCAATGTCTCCAATTTATCCCAAATAGCTTTAGCAGTATATATATCTGATAATCCCATGATTTGCTCATCTAACAATGTGCTCAAAAGTGCTTCTCTTGCTTTGTGATCATTCTCCTCATCTTTAGCCAAGGTTGGTGGAATAGGTTGACCTTGAGTAGGAACAACATAGCCATTATTTTTAACATCCCATATGTCCTTTCCAATGTAATTCAGATGAGTCTCCATTCTGATCTTCCATATACCATAGTTGGTTCCATCAAGCTTCGGACTATCCTTCCTGAAATAGTTAGTAGACATAGGATCTCCTCAAGTTGTTAAACTTTTGAAAAAATAGGACTTAGCTCTGATTCCAATTGTTAGGTCCTAGAGGCAACTGAGAGGGGGGGGGGTGAATCAGTTGTCTATTAATTTCAACCAAATATAATTTAGCCAAACTTAGTGCATAATACCGGTAAACCAATATTTAATGCTGGTAGATAGTTTAACAGTTAATTGCAATATCGGTAAAGTTTAATGCATGAAACAGAAAGACAAATAACATACACAACACATAACACAATTATTTGTACGTGGCAACCCTATAAGGGGAAAAACCATAGTGGGAAACCTTACCCATAATCAAATGATACTACTGCAGATAGTATGTGTGTACAAATGGGGTTTGTACATGCAGAAAGGCCAACTGCCTAGAGCTCACTGCTCAATCACAAAATGGGATTCACATTGACTACAATTGGATGGTTAAATCCAATGATAATGTACTACTCAAAATAGCATCTTCATATGTTGGATTCAGTACCGGTTAAGCTCTGATTGTCTTCTTCAAAAAACCTCCTTGAATCTTCAAATGATGTCTATGTGTATAGCTCTTCTTATATTGGCATATACCTTATTACAATACTTTTCCACACTCTACCACATAATCTCATAAATGAGATCTTACATATATACCAAAACCTAAGACCAACTATGTAGGTCGGCTTACTAAGATATTACAATTAAATCAAATACAAATGAATCAATATGTGATGCATGATGTTGGCTCAATGCATTTACAACAATAACAAATCATCTCCATAACATGCCGTACTGATCTGGAATAGATAATGCTTGCCAGTCCATAACCTAGAACTATTTGTCGATAACAAAAAATATGCAAACTTGATTGTACCAATAATAAAATCACCAAAACCAAGTGTCCAAACAATTTCTTTGACATAACCAAGTAATCTCCAGATGATAACAGATCATCCTCAATGCCGGTGAACAATATAATCCTGCTAGTGAACCAGATACCGGTGATTGTGCATAAGTCACTGAACATGCTAGTGAACATAACCAAAGATCTCCAAGTGTTCTCAAGTGTTGACAAGTGTTGACATCAATGAAAAAACCAATACAACACATCCATAATACCAACATCCGGTTCTCTCTCAGTAGTTCTGATTTGATCTTTGTTCTGCTCATCCACCTTGACATTAGCACTCCACAATTTTCTGCAATCTTTTGTTATAACATCTATATGCTTTGCTTTGATTAGAATAACCAAGAAATATTCCTTCATCATATCTAGGATAAAACTTTCCAATCGAATCATCTCTTTTGATATAGAATTTACTACCAAAGATTCTAAAATACTTAGTTGTAGGTGTATGACCAAACCATAACTCACAAGGTGTCTTACCAGTGTCTCCTTTGATATGAACTCTATTGAATGTTTACACCATCATGCTCACAACATCTCTCCAATAGATATGTGGAAAATCATCTTCCATCATCATAGATCTAGTTGCATCCAGGATAATTCTATTCTTTCTTTCCACAACACTATTCTGCTGAGGTGTCTAGGGTGTAGACAATTATCTCCTTATCCCATGTTTCTCACAATAACTGTTAAATTCACTGGATGTGAATTCACCAACCTGATCGGATCTTAAGAGTTTTATTTTCAATCCTGTGTCTGTCTCAACCATAGATTTCAAGATCTTGAACTTTTCAAAGGCTTCAGATTTCTCCCTTAGAAAATTAACCCACATCATTCTAGAATAGTCATCAATGATTAGCATGAAATATCTATCACCCTGAAAAATTCTTATTCTAGTAGGAAAACACAAATCAGTATGAATAAGATCAAGAACATCATTAGATTTGTCTTGTATACTCTTAAAAGAAGTTCTGACTTGCTTACCCATTTGACATTCCTTACATATAGGATTAAGAGGCTTCACAATCTGAGGTATATCTCTAACTGCCTTAGTTGAATTGATCTTTACAATGCAATCAAAATTCACATGACACAACCTCTTATTCCATAGCCAACTCTCATCATTATGTGCAATCAAACATGTCTTCTCACCAGAGTTCAAATGAAAGATGCTACCTTATCTGAGTACCGTTTGCAATCTCCAATCCAGATCTGTTAATGATTTTGCATTTTCCATCCTTGAACTGTAATTGAAATCCACTAAATGTCCTACACTCAAAATATTATTCCTTAAACCTTCAACATAATAAATATTATCGATGTGATATAGTTCCTCTTCCTTTGATCATGCATGCTTTGTCATCTCCAAATCCAACAAGACCACCATCAAATTCTTGCTAAGATAGAAAGTTCCTTTTATCTCCAATCATATGATGTGAACATCCACTATCTATCACCCATTCATCCTTGTCTTCAACCTTAGCAACAAGGGCCTTCTCTTCATTATGAATGACAGGTTCTAGATGTTAGGACTTGAGAGGTAACTAAGAGTGGGGGGGGGGGGGGGGTGAATCAGTTGTCAATTAATTTTAACCCAAATATAACTTAATCAAACTTGATGCATAATACCGGTAAACCAAACTTAATGTCGGTTGACAGATTAGTAGTTAGTATTAATACCGGTGAAGCTTAATGCATAAAATAGAAAGAGAAACAACATCCACAACACATAACATAGAGATTTGTACGTGGAAACCCTGTAAGGGGAAAAACCACGGTGGAAAACTCTACCCACAATTAGATGATACTACTACAGATAGTATGTGTATACAAATGGGGTCTACACATGCAGAAAGGCCAACTGCTTAGAGTTCACTGCTCAATCACAAAATAGGAGTCACTTTGACTACAATTGGATGGTTAAATCCAATGTTAATGTACTGCTCAAAATAGCATCTTTAATGCTGGATTCAGTACCAGCTAAGCTCTAATAATCACCTTCAAACCTTCCTTGAACCTTCTCTATGGTATGTTCTATGGTCTTCTCATATGATCTTCAATATTTGCACATACCATGTTACAATACCATAACCTTACTTACAATATTCTACTCTTCTTTCCATCTCACAAATGAGATCTTACATATATACCAAAACCTAAGACCAAATGTGTAGGTCGACTTACTAAGTATATTTACAATAAAATCAATTACAAATAAGTCAAGATGTGATGCATCATGTCGGCTCAATATATTTACAACAATATCCAATTAATAAATCATCTTCATAATGTGTCGTGCTGATCTAGAATAGATAATGCATGCCGATCCATAACCTAGACCAGTTTGTTAGTAACAACAAATATGTCAACCCGATTAGACCATTTACCAAAATAACAAAACCAAGTATCCAAACCATGTCTTCGACATAACCAAGTGATCTCCAGATGATAACAAGTCATCCTTAGTGATGGTGAACAATATAACTTGCTGGTGAACAATATACCGATGACTGTGCATAAGTCACTGAACATGCCGGTGAACATAATGTGCCAGTTCATCATAACCAAAGATCTCCAGAAGGATAAGTGTTGACATCAATGAAAAAACTAATGCAACACATCCATAATACCAACACCGGAGTATCTTCCTTTATAGCTAAGAACACCCATTCCTTTCCATTGTTGGATCCACTAGTTGAATCTTTTGTCGGTTCATCATCAAAATCATTAGTTACACCTTCTTCATCTGCATAGTAGCATGATTTATATTTGTTCCACCTATACTTATTCTTGTTCTGATAATCATGGTTAGGCCTAGAAGATCTTCTAGCTTTCTCTTCAAATCTTGAATTTGTCTCAGGACATCTAGATGCAAAATGACCTATCTTATTACATGTTGTCATGCCCGTGAAGTGTGATACCTACAACTGCAACACAAACACTCAATAGATCATTACAAGCATGGTTAGAAAATAAGAAGCAAATGAAAGATGAACCATGACAAAGTGACCTATCACCTCCTAAGAGATGTGAGTATGGATTTTCTCTCAGATCTGGATAAGCAATCCCAGTGACTTCACTACACCTAGATGGAGGATTTGAAATGATAATTATATGCAAAGATGAGATTGATTAAGCTAGATTGATCCAAGAGACTAATTAAGATAAATATATGCATGATTAATCTATGATGATGATGATGCAATTAAGCTAGAAAACAGATTGATTAAGCTACATGATTCACCAATTATGCTAGAAAATGATCAAATTAAGCTAAATCTAAGATGAAATTTCCTATAATAACAATGCTCAAATGATATGCCTATAGTAACAATGCCCAAATTGATAATGATATGGGATCCTTTGTGCTCCAAAATGGGGGATATTTATAGGATTTCCAAGGCCACGAATGAGGTGGTAGGAATCAACGGTCAAGATTGAGTCTGAAGATATCAAAGGTGAAATTGGAGGAGGTTGGAGAAGAGGTTGGAGGAAGGGACACCTGTCATCTCTATGGTGACAAGTGTCAAGAAGCCTTTCTCATAAAAGGGCAAGTGTCCAAGGGAGGAAACATGTGGCCAAAGTGCCATGTGTCTCAAGGGAAGAATATCCACGCCATAAGAGGTTAGGATGTGAAAGATAAGATAGGGTTAGGGAAACCCAAGGTTAGGTGGAATGCATTAGGTTAGGTGGTTAGAAGTTAGGTGGTATATAGGTAATTTGAATTTAAAAATTCAAATGATAGGAAAAGACTAATTAATTCTCAACAACTCATCAATTGATTTGTTTTAATTAATTAGGGGATTAGAAAAATTGATTGAAATGGGGGGAAGATTAATTAATTTGAATTAATAAATCAAAGGGGACTATGGAATGAACTTAATGAATAAATCCTTAGATTTGTTAATTTAGATGAAAGGGAGAATTTAATCAAATTGCTAATGAATTTAATTAAATTAGGAAGGGGGATTAATTAAATAATTGCTTATTTAATTAATTATCTTCATACCATTTTTTAGGTGTATACATTTTGCCCCTCTTTGAAGCGATGTGTGATGATGCGTTGATTCAAAGAATAATCTCATTTTGATGATGATATTGGTTGGACAGGATGCCCCAGCTATTGATTGATAAATTGTGATACATGTTAGGTCCCAGAGACAACTAAGAGGGGGGGGGGGGGGGGGTGAATCAGTAGTCAAATAAATTCAAGCCAAGAACAACTTAACCAACTTAATGCTTAATATCAGTAAACCAATACAATATGCCAGTAGACAGTTTTAATAGTTAAATACAATACTGGTAAGTATTAATGCATAAAACATAAAGACAAAGTCATTCACAACACATAACACCAATATTTGTACGTGGAAACCCTATAAGGGGAAAAACCACAGTGGGAAACCTTACCCACAATCAGATGATACTAATGCAGGTAGTAAGTGTATACAAATGGGGTTTGTACATGCAGAAAGGCCAAGCACCTAGAGCTCACTGCTCAATCACAAATGGGAGTCACACTGACTACAGTTGGATGGTTAAATCCAATAAGAATGTACTGCTCAAAATAGCATCTTCATATGCTGGATTCAGTACCGGTGTAGTTCTGATTGTCTTCACAAAAACCTTCCTTCAATCTTCAAATGATGTCTACATGTATAGCTCTGCTTATTCTCGCATATTCCTTCACACAATCCTTTTTTGCATTACCCACATTCGATCTTACATTTATACTATACCCTAAAACCAATTTTAGTAGGTCGACTCTATAAGATATTACAATAAAATTAATTTACATATCAATTAATACCCGATGCAATAATCGATTCAATATGTTAGCTTAATGCATTTACAACAATAATAAGTCATCTCCATAGTGTGCCATGTTGATCTGGAAAAGATAAACCTACCGGTGTAACCTGGACCTATTTGTCGGTAACAACAAATATGCAAATGATAATATACCAATAAACAAAACTCCAAGACAATCTGTCCACACGATGTCTTCGACATAACCAAGTGTTTTCCATATCATTCCAAGTGCCGGTGATCATTATATCTTGCTGGTGTACCAGATACCAATGACTGTGCATGAGTCACTTGCTTGCCAGTGAATGTTGTTGATTCTCCAAAGTGCCAGAGTTGATAAGTGTTTAGTAGGTGTTGACATCAATGACAAAACCATACCAAAATACCAACAATCTCCCCCTTTGGAATTTGATGGCAACACAAGATGGAAAAACCATCAAAGTGCCAAAACAGAAATGCCAAATACCAAAAACCAACAATCTCCAAAAAGATATCATAACTAGAAATCAAAATATAGATACAGAGAGTAATAATCTCTTCCAAACAACAATCTCTCCTCCTGGGAGAAACATGTGATTTCCTTGTGTTTTTCCATGCCAATCTCTCCCCCCTTGACATCAAATGCCAAAGTTCTTACCAAGCCAAGTTCATATACAAAATATCAATCAATTTAGTATACCAACTACTCCCCTTGAGAAGTAGCTTCCCATCAAAGTCGGAATAAAAGATTTCTCTGTTAATTCTGCTGGTTGATGATAATCATCAACTTCCTAAGTCTCTACCGGTGGGTGTATGACCCCAAGCTGATCTCTGAGATATTCAAAAGTCTCCTTAGGCAGAGGTTTAGTAAGATATCTGCAATCTTCTCTTTAGTATTCACATAAACCAGTTTTATTTCCTTTGCTTCAACATTTTCCCTTAGAAAATTCAATTTGATAGAAACATGTTTGGTTTTAGAATGTAATACTAGACTCTTAGATATATCAATTGCTGCAGTGTTATCATAATAGATAGTAATAGGTTCCTTGCATTTTACCTTTATGTCTTTCAACATTTGCTTAAGCCATAGTACCTGTGTACAGTTAGTTGATGCTACAACATATTCTGATTCTGCTGTTGATCAAGATGTACAACATTGTTTCTTACTCAACCAAGAAACTAGTCTGTTTCCAAGAAAGAATGCTCCGCCGGTGGTGCTTTTTCTATCATCCACATCTCCTGCCCAATTTGCATATGTGTATGCACATAATTCAAAGTTTTCATCTCTAGGATACCATAATCCAAGATTTATAGTACCTTGTAAGTACTAGAAAATCCTTTTTACTGCTGATTCATGATTTTCTCTAGGATTACTCTAAAATCTTGAAACAATACATACTGCATTCATAATATCAGGTCTGGTTTGTGTCAAATACAGTAAACCTCCTATCATAGATTTGTATCTAGTTGGATTAATAGGTGTAGATTCATCCCTTAGTGATAATTTGTCATTTGTGGTCATAGGTGTGCTTACCAGTTTAGAGTTCTCCATCCCAAATTTCTTTAGTAACTCTTTTAAGTACTTGGATTGACCCAAGAATATACCTTTATCAGTCTGTGAAATCTGCAATCCTAAAAAGAATTTTATTTCTCCAATCATAGACATTTCAAATTCTTGCTGCATTTTAATAGGAAATTCTTTACATAATCCATCTTCTCCTCCAAAGATTATATCATCAACAAAAACTTCTATAACCAAGATGTCATCATTAGTCACTTTATAGTATAAGTTGCTATCAGCATTACCTTTAGAGAAACCAATCTTCAAAAGATACTTATCCAATCTTTCATACCAAGCTCTTGGAGCTTGCTTCAATCCATACAAAGCTTTTCTTAACCTGCAAACATATCTTTGTTATCTGTCAAACAAAATCCATCAGGTTGTTCAATTTAAACTTCTTCTTCAAGATCTATATTCAAAAATGCATATTCAATATCTATTTGATATACTTTGTAGTTCTTATGTGCTACAAAAGCCAAAAATAATTTGACTGCCTCAATTCTAGCTACCGGTGCAAAGGTTTCAGTGTAATCAATTCCTTCTTTCTGAGAATAACCCTTACACACTAGTCTTTCTTTATTTATGATAACCTTACCATCTTCATTAAGTTTGTTTCTGAATACCCATTTGGTTCCAATTACACTTTTATCTTTAGGTCGGGGAACTAATGTCCAAGTGTTATTCTTCTAAATTTGTTCTAATTCTTCTTCCATAGCTTTAATCCAGAATTTATCTTCACATGCCTCATTAATAGATGATGGTTCAATTTGAGAAATAAGACATACCTCTTCATTTTCCAATCTTCCTCTTGTCATAACTCCTTTATACTTGTTTCCAATTATCTGATCTTCAGAGTGATTCAGTCTTACATACCGGGGTGTCTTTGTTTGTTGTTGTTCCTCAATTACTATGGAATTTTTAGATGATACCGAAGTAACTGGATCTTCATTCTATATTGGTGGATTTAGAGTAGTCTCATTTGTCAGGATTTCTATTGTCGATTCAGAGTCTATATACCTTGAAGTTCCTCTGAATTGTTCATCAATTTTTACATTTGTACTTTCAACAATTTTCTGCAATCTTTTGTTAAAACATCTATATGCCTTGCTCTTAGATGAATAACCAAGAAATATTCCTTGATCACTTCTAGGATCAAATTTTCCAATATACTCATCTCTTCTAATATAATATTTACTTCCAAAAATTCTGAAATATTTAAGCGTAGGAGTAATACCAAACCATAGTTCATGAGGGGTCTTACCGGTTTCACCTTTGATGTGAACTTTGTTGAATGTATAGACCACTGTACTGACTACCTCTCTCCAATATACATGTGGTAGGTTTGGTTCTGATAACATACTTCTTGTTGCATCCAAGATAGTTCTATTTTTTCTTTCAATAACTCCATTCTGTTGTGGTGTTCGAGGTGCTGATAGCTGTCTTTTGATTCCATTTACTTCACAGAATGTATTAAATTCCTTAGATGTAAATTCTCCTCCTTGATTTGATCTTAGACATTTGATTTTCTTACCGAATTTATTTTATACCATTCCTTTGAACAGTTTGAACTTTCCAAGTGCTTCTAATTTTTCTCTGAGAAAAGTAACCCAACACATTCTAGAATAACCGTCAATGATTAGCATGAAATATCTATCACTTTGTAAGATTTTAGTTCTAGCTGGACCACATAAATCGGTGTGAATTAAATCAAGAGCATTATTGGATTTTTCTAGAATACTTTTGAAACTAGCTCTAACTTTTTTAACAAATTGACATTCCTTACATAATGTATTGTGAGGTTTGACAATTTTAGGTAAATCTCTAACTGCCTTAATAGTACTGATTTTCACCATGCAATCAAAGTTTACATGACAGAGTCTCTTATGCCATAGCCAACTTTTATCAATATGTGCAATTAAGCATGTCTTTTTACTGTTATTCAAATAAAAGATATTACCTCTAGTCTGATTACTGGTTGCAATTCCAAACCAGTTCTATTCATGATTTTGCATTTTCCATTTTTGAATTGTAACTAAAATCATTTCTCAACTAATTGACCAACACTCAAAAGATTATGCTTTAATCCTTCAACATAGTAAACATTGTTAGTGTTATGCTTACCATCAAGAGATATTTTACCCTTACCTTTGATCAAAGAGGCTTTGTCATCTCCAAATCTTACTAAGCCTCCATTGTATTCTTGAAAGTTCAAGAATTTACCTTTGTCTCATGTCATATGATGTGAGCATCCTGAATCAATGATCCACTCATCCTTTACTTCAACTTTAGCTGCCAAGGCCTATTCTACCGGTTGAGCAGTAGGTGCCGGTTGATCTTCTATTATAGCAACAAAAACCCACCCGTTGTCTACGGGATCCTCATCAAAATCATCAGTCACTCCTTCATCAACAATGTAATAAGATTTGTTTGTATCCTTTTTAAATCCATATCTCTGATATTCAAGGTTAGGCTTGTATGTTCTTCTAGCTTCTTCTCTTAGTTGAGCATGTCTATCAGTGAATCTTGAAGCCATATGACCAATCTTATTTTAGTTAAAACATTTAAAGGGTGCTTTACCTTCATACTTACTTCCAACTGGACCTTTAGGGATTTTCCATGCAAATAGTGCTTCAAGTTCTTCAAGTTCTTCATTTTCTTTCCTGCTTTCTTCAAGTTGTATTGCATAAATGGCTTTCCAATCAGATTTGTCAAATGATGATGCAGACGGTGTTGATGCTTTACAGGCTAAATCTATTTTTATAGTAGCAACAAGACCAAATTCTTCAATTTCAAAAGCTGAAAGTTTTCCAATCAGTGTATCCCTAGTTACTGATGTATTAGGCATTGTTCTTAACTCATTTATAGCAGTGACTTTCATTTTATATGTCGGTGGTAATCCTCTTAAGACTTTTGAAACAATTTCATCCTCACTTAAGGTTCCCCCACAACATTTAATACCCAAAACAATCTCATTTACTGTTTCCATAAAAGCAGAAATCCTTTCATCTTCTTCCATTTTCAGATGTTCATACCTGACCTGAAAGCTTTCAAGTTTTGCAATTTTGACTATGGAATCTGCTTCATTCAGTGTTTCCAAATGATCCCAAATAGCTTTAGTAGTAGACCTACCTGACAGTCCCATGATTTGTTGATCAAATAATGCGCTCAAAAGTGCTTCTCTTGGTTTGCAATCATTTTCCTCATCTTTAGTCAAGTTGGGTGGATTGGGCTGACTCTGAGGAGGAGCAGTATAACCATTCTTTGTAACATCCCAAATGTCCTTTCCAATGCAATTTAGATGTGTCTCCATTCTGATCTTCCATATGCCATAGTTGGTTCCATCAATTTGAGGACTGTCCTTCCTGAAATAGTTAGTAGACATTGGATCTCCTCAAGCTGTTAAACTTCTGCACAAGAGGACTAGGCTCTGATACCAATTGTTAGGTCCCAGAGACAACTGAGAGGGGGGTGAATCAGTTGTCAAATAAATTCAAGCTGAGAGCAACTTAACCAACTTAATGCTTAATACCAGTAAACTAGTCTAATATGTCGGTAGACATTTTTAATAGTTAATTGCAATACCGGTATGGATTAATGCATAAAACATAAAGACAAAGTCATTCACAACACATAACACCAATATTTGTATGTGGAAACCCTGTAAGGGAAAAAACCATGGTGGGAAACCTTACCCACAATCAGATGATACTACTGCAGATAGTAAGTGTATACAAATGGGGTCTGCACATGCAGAAATGCCAAGCGCCTAGAGCTCACTGCTCAATCACAAATGGGAGTCACACTGACTATAGCTAGATGGTTAAATCTAATAAGAATGTATTGCTCGAAATAGCATCTTCATATGCTGGATTCAGTACCGGTGTAGTTCTAATTGTCTTCACAAAAACCCTCCTTCAATCTTCAAATGATGTATGTGTGTATATCTCTACTTATTCTCGCATATTCCTTCACACAATCCTTTTTCGCATTACCCACATTTGATCTTACAAATAAGATCTTACATTTATACTATACCCAAGACCAGTTTTAGTAGGTCGACTCTACAAGATATTACAATAAAATTAATTTACATATCAATTAATACCCTATGCAATAATCAATTCAATATGTCAGCTTAATGCATTTACAACAATAATAAATCATCTCCATAGTGTGCCATGCTGATCTGGAAAAGATAAACGTGCTACTGGAACCTGGACCTATTTGCTGGTAAAAACAAATATACAAATGATAATATACCAATAAACAAAACTCCAAGACAAAGTGTCCACATAATGTCTTCAACATAACCAAGTGTTTTCCATATCATTCCAAGTGCCGGTGATCATTATATCTTGCCGGTGTACCAGATACCGGTGACTGTGCATGAGTCAATTGCTTGCCGGTGAATGTTGCTGATTCTTCAAAGTGCCAGAGTTGATAAGTGTTTAGTAGTTGTTGACATTAATGACAAATCCATACCAAAATACCAACAATACGATGATGCCCCCTTGGGAGATCAATTGAGGTAATTGACCTTTGGAGTGTGTGAATCTTTATTTTGCAAAATTGATATCTTGATTAGAAATGATTTGATTTCTGCAACCGTGGTTGATAAAAATGCAAGTTCTATGATCACGGTGATATGGTTCTTGATTATTGATAAATCTTGATTGATTAGATTGATAAGATCAAGATTCAATCTAGTTTCAGGAATGATATATCCTATATAAGACAAAGATGATCAAAGTGTCTAGTTTCAGGAACAATATATCCTATATAAGACATGATTAGAATGTCTAGTTCCAGGAAAGATACATCCTGTATAAGATATGATAGAATCAATTTAAATGTGATCGATTGGTAGAATTGATAAGGCTGATTGAGCAAAGAACTGACATATTTGTTGATATTAAGTTGCAGGAAGATTTAGATATGTTGATGTTGGTTTGGTTGAGAGGGTAACATAAGATTTGGGCTAGGTCGACAATATCTAGAGAGAGATGAGTTATCAGTCTGATTACATATACACTTATGATGATACTTTCATGATTCTTGTGATATATTTAACCTTGGATATAATGAGCATGCGGGATCCCATGCAAGAATGAAATGCAAGCTAAATGCAAAGCTATGACCAGACCAGTCACTGGGTTATTGTGTTTTATCATCATCGAGCTTTCTAAAATGTGGGAAGTGAGTGCAAACATTGATGGTATAATTAAACCATGATGACCTGAGCACTACTTTCCTGTATTTTGATATTTCAAGTTAGGACAAGCATCGAGGTATAATTGAACCAAGATAACCTAAGTGTTGCTTGCGTAAAACAGGTAGTATTAACCATTTCTACACGCAAATCAAAAATGTCTTCGATGATACTCTAATGATCTCATATCCTCAAAAAAAATTGCACATATTAATGATTAATTTACAGATAGCAGACAAGAAAATTATCATGTTCCTTCCTTGTTCCTCTAGTCAAAGACATCCTGGAGTCACTCAGAAACCATGATAGCAAAAATCAAGATAGAAAAGTTGAACAATCATGTTAAAATCATTATCCAAAAGATATCATCCATTGAAAAGTGTGTGATGTGCTTAGAACTTCTTCAGATATATGCTATTGATGGGTTCCTTGAGTTGATCCTCATCCTCTATTGATAGCTGATATGCTCCTAACCAAAATAATGTTGTGACCACAAATGGAGCTAACCAGTTTGGTTCAAACTTCCCTTTCTTTTCTCGATCTGACTGGTTTCGTGGATTTTCTTTGAGTACTAGTTCCCCAACTTGAAATGTTCTCGGTTTAACCTTGTGATTATAACTGCGACACATTCTTTGTTGATATACCTTTAAATGATCAAAGGCATTTTGTCTTCAGTCATGGATCAATTCTAACTCTTGCAATCTAGATACTCGTTCTTCATCTAGGATAAGACCTTTTAATGATACCCATAGAGAAGGTATCTCTACTTCTATTGGTAATGCTTCTGATCCATAGACAAGAGGGAAAGGTGTGGCACCTACTGGTGTGTAGATACTAGTACAGTAGGTCCATAGAGTAGGGTTTAATTGAATATGCCAATCTCTTCCAGCATCATTCATGGTCTTTTTAAGAATTTTCAAAATAGTTTTGTTTGATGCTTCTTGCCCATTCCCTTGTGGATAGTAGGGTGTGGAAAATCTGTGTTGGATCTTGAATTTCTCACATAGTTCTTGGAGATCTCGATTCTTGAATGGTTGCCCATTATTAGTGATAATGGTCATGGGTATTCCATAGAAACAGATGATGTAGTTCAAAATAAATGCAACAATTTGTTTTCCTGTGATATTAATAAGAGGTAATACCTCAATCCATTTTGTGAAATATTCTATAGCTATAAGGATAAATTTGTGACCATTAGATGAAGGAGGATTTATCTTTCCTACTAGATCAAGACCCCATTGGTAGAAAGGCCAAGATGTTGCCAAAGCATGAAGTTCTTGTGCTGGAGCATGAATCAAATTCACATGGATCTGACATTGTTTGCATGTTCTAGCTATCTGAAAAGAATCTTGTTCCATAGTAGGCCAATAATAGCCCAAGCATATGAGTTTTTTCAAAAGGGTAAGACCACTTGAATGAGTGCCACAAATGTCATTATGGACTTCATTTAAGGCCTTCTCAGATTCTTCTTGTTCGAGATATCTTAAAAGAGTACCGTCCAAACCTCATTTAAAAAGGGTATCTGCGACAAGAGTATAATGAGAGGATTGGCAAATAAAGTTTCTCTTTTGGTTCTTTGATAAATCAGGAGGGATGATATTATATTTTAGGTATGTGTAAGTTTTCCCATAGCAGGAGGAATCATGCCCAACAAGGTGACAAATAGTTTGGGAATCAGGACAATTATGAGCAGGGTAAAACAATTCTTCCACCAGGAATTCATAATGCTGTTGATTTTCCTGTGTTTGAAGTAGAGAAGCAAGTGTTGCCATGGTATTTGCTACTTTGTTGTCATTCCTTGGAATTTGCTGAAAAGTTATTTCTACAAAGTATTTCTTGATATCATCAACCATCTTTTTATAAGGCATTAACTTTTCATCCTTTGTTTTATAATTGTCATTGATTTGATTGATGATGAGCTGAGAGTCTCCAAAGACTTGAAGTTGTGTAATGTTCCATTCTATAGCCATTTTGATACCTATAACCAAAGCTTCATATTCTGTTGTATTATTGGTGCATGGAAAGCTTAATTTGTAGGCTTTTGGAATTGTATGACGTTGTGGTGTGATGAATAGAATACATGCTCCTGATCCATGTTGTGTGCCATTATTGATGCTTGCTCCTAGACTGATATTCAGGTGATGTATTATAAGATCTAAATGTAACCCTAGAGTGCCTACATATGACTAGGTAAAATTGATTTGCCATCATTTGAAGGGTTCAAAATATTGTTGCACTTCATGCTCTCATAGAGAGATTGCTAGATGTAGATCAATTGTGGCAATAATAACTGCCTCTGCTAGTTCTATTAGGATAAATGACCTCTCTTGATAAAATTCAGGTAAGGTGTCAAATCTCCCATCTTCCAGTGCCTCGAGGAGGTTTTCACCATTAGATGCATCTTTTCTTTTTACTTTTTCCTGATCTAATGTTGCCAAGAAATGGTTTTCAGCATTAGACTTGATATTGTTTTCTTTATTTTCACTTTTGCGACTAGGAGATTTGGCACCCACTTGACTCGAAGATATGTTAGCAAAATCCCTAGTGAAAGTTATTGTGGGTTTGATTTCATTAATATATAAGGATATGGAATGGTCATTAGGAAAGGTATCAATGGTGGCATGTCTTTCATTTCCCCAATCCATAGGCTCAAGATGGATTAGAGGTAAAGGATCTCCAGATTGAATTGTTTCAAAGATATTAGGGGTCATGATAGAGATGTCAAAATTTTCAATATGTATTTCCATGTCTAGAACGGTACCCTCATCAAAATGACCTCTTGCAAGTAGCTCCTAATCGTCTTCGATTAAGTCCAAGTCAACCGAATGTGATTTTGATTCAAGTGGGCTAGTTCCTAACGTTTGTCCTACATACATGTGAACTATATTGATACCTACATATTCTTCTTCCCTTTCAATTTCAAGTTGCTCTTGTTTGTTTTTCCATGATAGCAAATATTCTCCATTCCCTCGATCTCTTAGCTACATTTGTTATTCCATTCTTGACAAAATTGATGCAAATGATTATTCCTTGGATTATGTGCTTGAAGATGCCACCTCTCTGTTATGTGGAACAATGATCTCTTGAGCTGGTTTTAGATTACTACAACACTGCAATGGATTTGAGTCTACTGAGATCATGATTTCCTACCCATTGTATGGAAATTTTAGGCACTCATTATATGTTGGTGAAATAGCCTGTACGTCATGTATCCATGGTCTTCCCAAGAGTATGTTGTATGGTAAGTCCAAGTCTAGAACTTGGCATGTTGTCTATTTTTGCAAAGGTCCCACTCTAATGGGTAATATTACACTTCCTTTAGAGGAATGCTCTTCCTCATCATATGTTTTGAATGTGATCTTTTTCTGGGGATCAACTGCATCTTCTGCATAACCTAGAGCATGGACAAGACTCAATGAACAAATGTTTAAGATGGCTCCCCCATCTATTAGGACATATTTAACGAGCGTTCTATGAATGAGGACTTCAATTTGCAAGGGAGTGTTATTGGGATGTTGTAAGGAATCAATGCTTAAATATGAAGGAGATAGGCTTTGAATAAGATCCTCTAAAATAGGTTTGATGGCAATCATGGATATCCCTTGGGGAACTTCATCTTTGGGTGTATTTTTTGGTGATAATGCTATGGAAGGTTCTTGCAAGATTTCAAGAGGTGTAGGAATAGATTCCTTTGGAGAGTCAATTTTCTTATGGGGGAATGAGCCATTGCTAGACATAGGTGCACGATTTTGACCTTCTTTAGAAAAATCCTTTAGGGATCTCTTTAAGAGTTGCATCAAAGAGCCACCTTTCTATGGAGATGCATTTGAATCCTTGTGAGGTTTTGACATAGTTGGATTTTGATTTTGGACTTGTTTGATTGCTTTGATATGTTGACTTGTTATGTCTTCTTCTTGTAGTTTTCTTTGGTACTCCATGTTTCTATGCTCTTCAGCCATTTGAAATGTTTCTATTTCTGTTTCCACAACCTTTCATCTTTGAGCCTTGGTTAAAACAGGAATACATGTGTTAGATATTGTGCTAGGATTCGATTGTCCAAAAGTTGTTTCGATAAGTGATCAATTGTCAATGTAAATATGATATAGTGATATGACATGAAAAGATGATTCAAGTGTTTTAAAAGTTTGCAAGTATTTTGATCTTCGGTTTTGGAGTGCAATGATGATGATTTTGATAAAAACCAAGTCCAATAGGAATGATATATCCTACGATGTGGGACAAGATTGTCCTAACCAAACGTTGTAGTTTCGTGATAGAGGATGATAGATCCTGACGAGAAACTATGTTTTGAGTGATCAATTTATCAAAGAGGGTGATAATGTACTTTGAGATGTTAGATCTTGAACTTGTTGAAGGTGAATACTTGAAAATATTGAGGTGTCTATTTCTAGAATCTGATTTGACAGATGATAACTTGACCAAGAAAACCAAGGAGACAATCTAAGCACAAAATGACAGATAACAAGTGTTTATTCTCACTGTAAACTGACCAATCAAATATGATAGATCTGAAAAAGACATGCAAGAAGATAGTACAACACCTTATACAACCCCAAATGAAATTTTAGATAGACTCATACGACAAACCAAAAATTTTGCATGACAAAAGACATAAACTCGTACGAGATTTCTCACAGAACCAGATGACAAAAGATGACACAAAATTCTCTGCTAAAATGACTTGTACGACAATTCCCACTGGGCTAGATGATAAAAGATAACACAAAGTTTTCTACTAAGATGACTCGTACGCCAATTCTCACTGGACTAGATGATAAACTAGATGCCTTGTATGGTAAACTAACAAACTTGTATGACAGAGGACTGAACAAAGACAAAGACTTTGTTAGGACAAATTTTTGATTAATGAAGTTTGATGTTTTGCTTCTGTTTTCCAGTTTTTTAGCTATTTGATTTTCTGTTTTAGGGACGAAGACACAACAAACATGTGATATGATAAGTGACCTCAAGCATAGTACGCTACCTAAGGAAGTTGGTTGAGAGAGAAAGCCTTTGCTTTCAAACTTAGGTACACACCCAATAGCTAATCAGAATATGACCGCTGAGTCTCACACAATGGATTCTCAACGTTGTATTATCTGACTCCAAACGCTAATGAGGGCATGATATGGCAAGTGTCTTGGGAGAGTTACTATCTCTCTTTCCCAAATATTATCCCCTTTTGGAGGTGAATTAGGTAGCTTCTAATTTTAATTAGAACTAGCAAGGGATCCGTTCGACGCATCAGGGTATAAACTCAATTAAGAGGTCTCCTAGCCTTGAAAACCAAGGTTTGATATACCCAAAGGTACAAAGGAGAGATATTATCGAGCACTACCATTGACTTGATTTTCATCAAATCATGTTTATTTTATAGTGGGATGGAGTACTTGGCATTAGCCATTCCCACTTGGGTCATTCCCCTATCACCGACCTTAATGGCTTTGGCCTTATAGGCTCCTCAGGAGGGTAGGCCTGCTAAATATATGCACTATTGAAAGAAAAGGATGAGTCTAGCTTTCTGATCACCTAAGAAATGTGAGAGCATACTCACCTATCATCAAAACACATAAGACATGTTTGTTCATTTCCATTAGCCAAAACAAGTATGCCTAGAAAATTTAAAGAAGACGTAAAGTTTGGTTGAGTCCTCCTAGGCAACCTGCAAAATAGATAAGTTAGTAGTCATGATGTTTGGATGAAATGAAGCTTTGGCAAGTGTAATCTTTGAAAATCATCCTACAAAAACTAGTTAGGCTATCGAAAAACTCACAAATGAACTAGGGTTAGCATTAGTAATAATCAAATTGAAGCATGAAAACCCTAAAATGCAATCTGTTTTGAAAATAAAGAAGCAGAATTTCATACGACAATTCTCACCTGATAGTACAAAAATTCTCACTTGCTCATACAAGGACAAAAATGAACTCATACAAGATAGAAAGGGAACTCGTATGAAATTTGGAATTAGACCCGACGAGAAACCTACTAGATTGAAAATTTGATGATGTTAAGAGGCCAAAAATGAGATTTCTGACCCCATGGTGGGCACCAAAATGTCGCACCTGTGAAGTGTGATACCTGTAGCTGCAACACAAACACTCAATAGATCATTACAAGCATGGTTAGCAAATATGAAGCAAATGAAAGATGAACCATGACAAAGCGACCTATCACCTCCTAAGAGATGTGAGTATAAATTTTCTCTCAGATCTGGAAAAGCAATCCCAGTGACTTGACTGTTGTCTACAAAATCTGATTCACCTCAACATCCTTATAATAAAATGATTAAACTCTATGTAGAAAAGATATTAAAAGGAAGGAAACTCTTAGGACAACATATGACAAGGTTTGATTTAACCTTCTACACTTCAGACTTACTCAGAGTCCGAGTGGGTATACCTTTGTGAACTAAATTCACACTTTCAAAAGATAAATCCACAACAAACCAGTCTAGAAAACCAGTGGATCTAATCACCTTGAAACCAACTGAAACAAAGGAATGAAAATTATACTCATATTCAGTATTTTGATCTACAAAACATGCAATAGACAACCTTGATCTATACCAGTTCCTTATCCAAGGTCATAGAGTCATCTAAATTCAAACAATACTCCCCAAAAAGAATATCTCTACACATCCCATTGGCTTGTCTTCTATTAATCCCTATATATGCCTAACATATATGAGAATCTATGCACACCAAATCAAACTATGCTCATCAAGATTCAAAATATCCTATGAAGAATTTACTAGTAGAGGCGATCCCTGCATATTTAATTTCCCTCCTAAAGAGAAAAGCTAGCGAGCACATCTACTGAAAATTGCCTTACAATCCCCATTCAAACAAAATAACCCTGGATTATTAAAAATGAAACAATAAACAACTGCAAGCACATTCGAAGACGACACAAAGTTTTACTCAAAACTGATGGTCTCTATATTGATATATTTTGAAGAAAGTATTACAAAAACTTTTGAATATTCTCCATTAAACTTAGAAAAGCTCAGATAAATTTCTGTGGCATTTTCTTAAAATTCTTTGCGATCTTTTTTCTCTTAGTCATATCCATTTATAACAATATGGATGCACATAGCTTCGGACTTTCCTAGGAGAATTTGTTACAATTGTTGCTTCTCAAGAAGAAGTTACAAAACCTTTTGCAAAAATGGTTACAAGTCCTTCTCAACCTCTGCAGCTTCTTCAACTTGCTGTTCAGTTGCAAACTCTTCTAACTGTTCAGGAGCACCTTCTAACTACTCTGCATCCTGGATGGCATATTTTGCTGTCCATTCATTGTACACATCATTAGTGGGCCATGTGAAATTAATCACTTTTGTCTTAGCCTTGGTTAACCTTTTCCAGGAATTTCTCATCTTGTTGACTTCTGACTTAAGAAAACCATAATGAGACTTGATTTTCTCTATCTCCTGAATTGTCACAACAAAGAAGGAAGCATCATCTAGATCAACAAATCCTTTAATTCTAGCTGATAGTTTGGCCTCTACATCCTTGAGCCACACTTGTTTGTACTTCAGTTGATCTGGGTTGGTAAAAACTCTCGGGAGCAACTCAAAAACCTGGTCAACATACTCCTTTTTGTACAAGTTAATTTTCCTATCAGCATTATCCACCCCTTCTGCTAATTTTACTAGGTCTTTGGTGGTATCACGAGTGGATTTGATGATAGGATTGGCCCCTGCTTCATCATAAGATGCACAAATTGACTCCAAGTCCTGCTCTCTAGGCCTCCATTTGTCAAAAATAGGTGTCAGAATGGCTTTATCTCCATTGAGCTCATCCCTCATATCCAAAATCTTGCTTATGTTATTATATAGCAATGAGGTACTCATTGTATTTGCAAAACTTGAAATAGTAACCCTTACTCTATCCTCATATTTCTTGGTATACAGGGCCTGAGCCTGTTTCAAATTCTCTAGCTCTTGAGGAGTAGTCTCAATCATCTGGGAGCTGGAAGGTGCTGGAGATGGTGAGAACTCAATGATGGGGCTTCTAGGTGGAGGTCTTGTAGGAGAGGAGGCGATCATCAGTGTTGAAGACTCACCTTGATGGTACTTTCCTATCAACTAGCTCTGCAACTTAGCAATAATGCTATCCTTACCTCTTACCTCCTCCTTAGCACTGTTATAGGCCTTCAGAATTGTCTCCAACTTGACTTGGAGGTGTGCTTTTTCCTTGGCTTCCTTTTCTGCTACTGCAACACTGAATTTTGCATTCTCTAACATAGTGCTAGCAGCTTCTACCACCCTTGTGCTCTACACTTTCTTTACTATCATTCCACCAAGGTAGCTTGACCCTTGGGTATCTTTGCTTTTCTTATTTTCATCTCTCTTGAGAGACCACATGACGAGTGCAGAATTATCCTTCTTGAAAGTGATTCCCTCCATGGGCTTAGTTTCTTTGCTCACTGCCTGTAGTACCAGGGCATCTGCTATATCCCACTCAGGGAGAATAAGCACTCCAGCTTGTGCCACCATCTCCCTTCCTTGCTCAGAAGTGATGGTCTTAAATTCTTCCATCATTTCCTATTTTATTTCTTCCTCTACCAGAGTTGGATCTTTGTTAGGTTGCTCACCGTTTCTCTTATCGCATCTTGCATTGTATTTATGTATATTTTGTTTCTATACAAACTGCATAAACGCTCCTAAGGTAACCAAATTGTTATTAGCCAAGAAATAATCACTGGCTTGCTTTGTCTCAGGATCCAACTCCTGGCCTTTAAGTTTAGTGGTGGTAATGTCCATTTCAGTAGCAAGGGGTTCTTCTGGCATTCCTTCCTCTACCTCATCATATGTGTAGGTAATTTCCCCTAAACTGCCCAACTGTAAAATTTTCTTAGCTGCTGCTTGCTCATCTCCTATGTGTATAGGGGATTGGGACGGAGAGTACAAAGGTGTAATAGATTGTACCTCTTTTCCTACTCTCTACCTTTTAGGGCTCTCTTAGATGCCAATGACATCTTTTATCTTCCTCTTTCCTTTGGAGGTAGAGGGCTCCCCTGTTGTGGGCATCATCACACTATAATTAGATTTTTTGTGTAGGGTGTAGTCACCAAGAGAGATTGCTTTGGTGGAGGAAGACCTACTTAGAATCATTCTTGCCTTTTCAGGGTTTCTTTTAATCACAACTTCCCTCTTCTCCTTTAGGGTCTGCATTACATCTTCAAAGCAAACAATTAAAAACTTAATTTTCTCCTCCAGAGGGAAAAAGATAGACAATGGGTCATAGCTGGCATCAAACTAACGCAGAAAGTCTAAGGCTTTCTTATAAGCCACCCATTTTTCTCCCCTCAGTTTTTTCTCATCCAAATCAAATTCATTTCTAATGAGGTCCTTAGGAAATTGAAATTGATGGGGTCTTCCTCTGCATATTGCGCTCTTTCTGAATATGCCATTGAAGAAGTCTTCTGGATCTGCACACCTTGATAATGCAGTTGACAAATGATAGGGTTTGAGAAAGTCTTCAAAACAACTCCAACCTCCCTTGGTTATTATAAATTGATGGGCTATGGTAACCGTAGGGAAAATAGTCCCTTTACCCCTGTCGATCAGCTCTGCCTCTTGTACACTACCAATCTGTCAAAGGACTTCTGCAATTCCCACTTTGAGAGGGACCTAATAGGGCAACAAGAATGGAGTGCCTTTAAAACCAAAAACTCTAAAAATTGTTGAGATTGGGTATAGATAAATGTCATCCCAATTATGAAATATATTTATATTTTCTGCAAATTCTTTTGGTCTAATAAATTCCAAAAGAACCTTGGGGATTCTTGGGTTCTCTGAGCAGAGGAGAGTCCTAATCTTGGATGCAAAATATTTATCAAATTTTGAGAAATTAGGATCCTCTCTATCCCATGACAAGATAGTACTCTATAGTTGCACTGCCATCTTTTCTCCTTCCTTCTCTTTGATGAGGTCCAATCCACTGGCAAAGTAATCACCACCTTTGAACAGAAATAGATGCATAAGGAGTGAATACCATCCGAAAGGCCTATCCACCTTTCCATTTTTTATTCCTATTAACCCTCCATGAATAGCATCAGCAATGAAAGAAGCATAATCAAATGTTACTGCAAGGGAGGGATTCAAAATCTGAGCAATCATTAACAAGTACTGATTAGGCATATTTGCCTCAGCATCTTCTCCCAAAACCTGGCAGAGTGACCAATACATTCCCTTAGCCCTGAGAGTGAACAAATTGAATGAGAAGGGCTCTTCTGTGTTGGGTCCTACAACTGTCAACCTACCTATCTTCACAAAAAATTCCTTAAGAGGCCCACTCCTAAGGTGATTCCTCTTTGCACCATATACCTAAGGTAATGATTTAAAGTTTATGGGTTCCAAATAATTTGTAAACTCATTGAGCCCAAAAGCACTTCTGAAATCTTCATTATTAATTTCAATAAGGGCTTTTCCATTTATGTCCCTAATGCTTCTGGTAATTGGATCATAGTTGTGTGCAATTTGAGTCAATAGATCCATGTCCATGAATACCCCTAGGACTACCAACTTCCCTACATCTAACTCCCAGATGCTATTTTGTGGGGTCAGAGAATTCCTCATTCCAAATCCAACCTTAAATAACCCCAACCCAGACAATCCGACCCATAGATCTCTCAACCAATTGCCCTTCTCATTTAGCCCTTCTCCTATCTTCAAATGAGGAGCTCTAGGCACTAACTCTTTTACTTTTGATGCCTGGTTAGTTGACAACATCAACTGCTCAAGAAAATCATCATAAATGGCCCTCTCCTGATAAGTAACCTTCTCGAAGAACTCTCTCTTAGGTTCCATTTTGAAAATGCAAGCAATCAAAAAAGCCTACCCCAAATGGTTCGGCGACAAATCAAGACCTCAATTAAAACACTATTAAGCAATTGCCACACAGGAGTACAAGAAAACCAGATTTTAGCTTGAAGGAATCTTCTCTACAACTGAATTGACTCGCTCTGTATATGAAGACAAAAGCTTTGTATCTCTTCTTCTGCAACAATTCTTTTGAATGATACCTTTACTTAATCGACAGGAGATCATATATGTTACCCAGGGTCTTAACTGCAACATTGATTCCCCATGCTTCAGCCGTCCCTTCAGAATTGAATTCATGAGAGAATTCATATTTTTTGCTCCAACGGGCCACAATGTTCCTGCAATTCTTTCCTTTCACTCTTGCACTGTTTCACAAAGCATAATGTTTAGGTGATTTTGTTAAGCGAAATCACGCCAACCGTCTGATCAAAAGAGACTTGATCGGTCGTTATATGTACTTAACAGTCTTGCCTTTGCACTGGGTCCCACCTCTTTTTCACCATTTCACAAACTTTATCTTTCTAGCACTTCTCCTTCACGAAACCGCACCAGACGTTAGATGGAATTCTAACTGCTCGGCATTTAACTCTCACATAGACCGTCAACATTTTTACTAACCGCGCCTTTACCTTAACTGCTAGCGGTCTTTCGCTATTTCACGGAGCTTAAACATCTATCAACTTTGGGCTGCAAAACAACGTGAAGCATCAGATTAATTTAGAGATGACCATCCTTTAAGGGAAACCCTTTATGCTTGCTTTGCTTATGCCACCTTTTTATTGGTTATCAATTACCACGTGGCACTCAACCATTGGTTTTAGAAAACCGTTCAGGCCTAGTTCCATGTTGGCCATGTGTCTCTCCCTTTTACCACCGGTTACACCTTGGTGGGCCCTCAGCTTCTTCTAAAACCACATGTCCACCGACACGTCACCATCTAGCTTGACACCTAGATGAACCTCTTTTACTTTCGCTATTTCATAGAGCATATCCTTCAAGCATCTCACAACCGCAAAATAGCACTGGCCATTGGATCAAAACAAAGTTGATCCTCCTTTAACCTTATGTTTTATCTACCTTTAGGGACAAAAAACCTTTTCACCATTTCGCAGGGCATAAAGCACGAGCATCTTACCCTTGCGAATTCATGCGGGCTGTTGGATTATTTTCTACTTGCTCAGTGCTTAACCATCTGAATAGACTCCGACAGACATGGGCCCTCTGATTGAACCTTAAACACCTGGCATCTAGTCACTTTCAGAGTTGACATGTTAGTCTTTCATTTGCTGAGAGAAAACACTGGGTTCCAATTAATTTTGACCACCTGCATCTGCCAGGTCACCTCTTACCTTGCGGCATGACTCACCTCTTGGACCCACCTTCTTTTAACCCTTGGACCCGCCTTGCTGACTATTATGGCCTCTGCCACGTGCAACCATTTCACTCTCTCTCTAGACTAGCTGGACTGTCTACTTGGAGTGCCACATCATTTCGCCACTTCACGAAAGATAACTATCAAGCATTTTCATCCTGCAAAATAGTGCAAACCGTCAGATCAAATGGTACTTGATCACCTTTTAGTCACTTTTAAAATCCTCGCATGCAGGGTCCCACGAAAAGCTTTCACCATTTCGCGAAAGGCATTTTGCTTGTAAGTTCAGGTTGCAAAATAATGCCAGCTGTTGGATCTTGGACAAGATGAGACCTCTTTAAACTGGGCCAAAATCACCATTTAGAACACATTTCCTTTTCACCATTTCACAGGTCTTAAACCACGTGCAACTTCGCCTAACGAAATAGCAAAAACCATAGATCTTCCTGAGAGGTGCGCACCACTTACTGGGCCCGACAACATTAGGAGGGAAATATATAAGGTATAAAATTTTATGATTTAATTCAAAAGACCACTTAGGCAAATGACAAGGGGGGACACTTCCAATGAACCTGGGACCCATTACTTAAGTGGATAAAGTAATAAAGAAATAGAACTAGAGGGTTTTCTGATAAAACGTTGAATGATTTGAAACAAAAAACCCTAAACCCTTAAGACCTAACATAGAGCTGAAGCAATTGATAGCATGTCTAATTCAAAATTTCAAAATCATACCCAATTATGGGAAAGGAAAACCCATTTTTTAAATAGTGATAACAGCGGCTCTGACTGGGGATGGTTGATGGCAAGATCAATACAAGAGAACTCAGAAACTCTGGAGAAACAGACCAAGACACAGACCCAAATAGAAAAAATAGGAAGGAAACAAAATATGTACAAACAAAGGACCGACTATGGATGGACATCAAGAGAAATAATGTTTCAGGAACTGTCCATGCACTGGAAATTCCTGTACTTCATCATTCATATTCTTCACAAAATATGAATCCTTACCATTTAAGTCATAGGCCACAAAAGGGCCAATCCATAATGATTCAAATTTTTTATGTTTTCCCTTGTCTTGTCCTTTTGCATTCCATTGAAGAACCATGTCATCAATTTGAAACTTCCTTAATGATGTCCTTTTCTTAAAAAGGTATTTAGATTGCAATTGGATCTTTTGATTTCTTTTGTGAGCTAAAGCTCTGAGCTCTTCCACCTCCACAATTTGGATCATTTTGTCTTCCATAGGTTCAGATAGCTCCATATCCTCATCTTGCAAGAACTTGTAAACTGGAATAAGATTATTCACTAGCAATCTGACCTGAGCACCATAAACCAGTTCAAAAGGGGACATACCAATGGCCTTCTTGACTGTTATTCTATTTGCCCACAGAGCTAACTTCAATTTTTGATCCCAAGATCTTTTATTTTCTTCCAAGATTTTCTTAATGATGTTCAAAAGACTTTTATTACTGGATTCTGCTTGTCCATTCCCCTGAGGGTGATAAGGTGAAGAATAAGACATGAGTATTCCATGACTGGTACAAAAGCCTACAAACTCTTTTGATCTGAAACACATGGCATTATCCATCACCAATTTTGTAGGTATTCCAAATCTGGTTACAACATTATCCATCAGGAAATCAATGACAACCTTACTTGTAGCTCTTCTTGTAGGGATAGTTTCTATCCATTTAGTGAAATAGTCAGTGGCTACTATGATCCATCTGTGACCTCTTCCTGACCTCTCAACAATCTCTCCAATAAAATCAATGCCCCACTGGACAAAAGGAGCTTCCATAAAGATTGGATTTAGGGGTAAGGCTCCTTCATACTTCAGCTTGGATGAAAACTTCTGACAGGGATCACATCTCCGGACATATGCATGAGCATCTTTGAATAAAGTAGGCCAAAAGTATCTAGCCTGGATTATCTTACCAGTAGTGGTCTTAGCAGAGTAATGGCCTCCACATACTCCATCATGCATTTCAGTCAATACTCATTTAGCCCGGAACTCATCCAAACACATTAGTAATTCTCCATCTCTTTTTCTCCAGAACAGATCACCTTGAACGAGCACATACTTTTCGGACTTGAGTTTCAAAGTTTTTTTCTGATTATGTGTCATTCCTTCTGAGAATGCAACATCTCTTAAGAATCTGACTATCTCTGAGCACCAAGGTTGTCTTTCAATACTAGTGACTGAAGTATCTTTGATTTCAACATTCATAAGATTAGACTCAGTCATGAGCTTAGCCAGACCTAGACCTCTTACCAATTTAGTAATCTTTATCTCCAAGTCAAATTCTTGGATTCTATTAATCCATCTGCATCTTTTCCCTGTAACTTCAGACTGAGACAGAATATCCTTAACTGTAGCATGTGGGACATAGGCAATGACATTTGCATTCACTAGATATGACCTAAAAGCCTTGACAACTTTAACCAAAGCATAAGCTTGTTTCTCCATGGTCTCATATTTCAGTTCTGCTGCTTGCAAAGACTTGCTGTAGAAGGCTATGGGATGTTCATATCCCTCATTATCCTTTTGTAATAACACTGTAGCTACTGTATGATATGAAGCAAAGGAAAATAGTGAAAAAGGCTCACTATAATCAGGAGATTTTAGCACTGGTGCTTCTTGAATGGCTTTCTTAATTTCAGCAAAAGCCTTTGAGGCTTCTTGATCCCAACAAAATTTGGTATCCTTCTTGAGCAACTTGACGATAGGCTTCACTATCTCTGCAAAGTTTGCAATGAACCTCCTAACAAAATTCACTTTGCCTAGAAAGGACTGAATACCTTTTACATTCTTAGGTTCAGACACCTTATTTATCACCTCAATTCTTTCAGGGTCTATCCTTACCCCTTCCTTGGAAACAATGTGTCCCAATAGTTTTCCTTCAGTAACTCCAAAATGACATTTTTTGGGATTTAGTGACACACAAAATTCCAAGGCTTTACTGAATACCTTTTCCAAATGTCCACAATGATCTTCAGCCATTTTGGAGAAACAGGTTAGGTCATCTTGATAGACCACCATGATAATATTAATGAACTCCTTGAAAGCTACATCCATTGCTCTCTGAAATGTAGCTCCAACATTCTTCAATCCGAATGGCATTCTCACATAGACATATGTCCCCCATGGAGTAGTGAAAGTAGTTTTGAACTATTCAGATTCCTTCACTAACACTTGATTATATCCCGAGAAACCATCCATCATGGACAAAAAGATCACAACCTATTACCCTTTGCAACATAGCTTCCATATTGGGAGAAGAGTAGTTGTCTGTTAAAGAAGCAACATTTAGATTTCTGAAATCTACACACAATCTAATGTCCCCATTCTTCTTTCTTACTAGGACTAGATTGGAGACCCATGAAGAATGCCTTATTGGTTTGATAATCCCCCCTTCTCTCAATTTGGTCAACTGTTGCTGCATTTTAGTTTCCAACAGGGGATTGATGGGTCTCTATTTCTGTCTGAAAGGCTTAGCATTTGGAAGTAGAGGAACTTCATGCTGAAAAAGATCTTGTCTATATGCCTTTAGGTCTTCATAAGACCAAGCAAGAACATGTCTATATTTCTTCAATAAATTAATAAGGTTAGTCCTGACATGAGGGGGTAATTTCTTTCCAATGTATACTAACTTAGGGGATGATTCAGTCCCTAGGTTTACCTCCTCTATCTCTTCCAACTTGGTGGTAGACTATTGATGTAAGTGACTGTCATTATAACTGAACATGCTTTCCAGCTCTACTAGCGCTTTAGGTATTTCATTGGTTTCCAACTGGACCAACTCATTTCCAAACACTGTTTCTCTACTATCAATCACCTCCACCAGTGCATTGCAATCAATCTTCTGTCCATCATAATCATCAACACATTGGATGAACCTAAGAATGTCTTCATCATCAGTGAAAACTTGCCAATTGTACACATTATCAGGAATAGCAAGCCTAGATTTTATTTCCATAGTGGAAATACCGGTTAATGTTGCATCATCATTCTTCAGAGCAACATTAGCTAAGAAATCTGCCATAATATTCTTTGACCGCTCTATCCAATTAATAGAAAATGCACTAAAATGCTCAATAACATCCCAAACTGCATATTTATATCTCTTTAATCTATCATTCTTGGATGCATATTTGGCTCTTACCTAAGATACAACCAATTCTGAATCCCCTAACATTGTCAACAGCTGTATTCCATGCTTCTTTGCAACTTCAAGGCCCAGCAATAGAGCTTCATACTCTACAGTGTTATTTGTGCACTGGAAGGCCAATAGGAATGAATACTTGAAAGTTATACCTGATGGGGATACAAAAAGAACCCTTGCTCCAGATCCTTCTTTGGAGTAAGCACCATCAAAATACATCTACCATAACCCATACTATTGTGCTTCTAATTCAACCACAATGGGATCAATATTCTTCAATTGGGGTAAAATTGGTTGAAGTCTAAAATTATCAAGATCTACATCAATCATACAATTGAGCATATTAGGGTCTACATTTTCAATTACCCTAGGAGCTCATGGCTCTCTGTACAATTTGACCTAATTTCCATTGATTGGAATGGTGGCCTAGGATAAGTCCAGTTGAACATTTCCTCCTACTGTTGCTGCCCATTGCCTGGAAAGTAACATACCATAATGGGGTTTGGTATCCGTAACAATAACATCCATTTTATAGGTTGCCTCAGGGAATGCTACTATCTTTACTTCAACATCTTTCGTTGTACCTATCACAGGTACTTCCCTGTTATCCATAGCATAGCATTTCCCATACACAGTGGTTACTGACAATCCTAATTCTTTCATAACACCATAAGGCATTACATTAGCAACAGCTCTTGAATCTATCATGCAGTTTTTAATCAACCAATTGTTTACTAGCAAAGTAACATAAAAAGGGTCTACCTGTGAAGGCTCTTGAGTGATAGTGGTTCCAACATAAACCTCTAGGGTTTGGAACTCTTGATCCTTTCCAATTCTAGCTGAACCAATGGATAAGACTGTGTCACTATCAGATATACTAGAAATCAGATATACTAGAAAATAAAGACAAGGTTGCATCCCTATGTTCTTTAATCTTCAGTAATTCTACTAATGGGACAGTGACCTTCATCTGAGTAAGAGCTTGAGCCATGTGAAATGTAGAACTATTGCTTGTTTCAGTACTATCTCTAACTCTTTCTGTCTTGAACTAACTTGCCTTTTTCACTGTGGTAGCTCCTTGTACATCACTAGTATCTATACTCTTGGCTACATCTTTGACCTGTTCCTTCTTTTCTTGACCAGTATTTGGAACAGTAGTAGCACTACCTGCTGCCCCCTTTTGGGTGGTCTCTTTTATGAACATAGAACTAGGTTCACCCTGATCAGTGTCCTTCTTGGTGCTCCTTAAGTTATAGTTATGTTTTGCTTTGGCAATGGCAGCTTTAGTGAGATTTTTGACTTCTTCCTCACTAGGCCTTCTAAAATGAACCTCTTCATCCTCAATTGTCACCACATTCAATGTAGGATGCCAATCTAAGGTTAGTTGTCCTTAAGAAAACCTTTCATTATCTAGCACATCACTGTATTCACTTTGCATGGACTCCTCATCACTTTCTATGATGGTTTCAAACATATTGATGTCAGGCTAAGCTTCTTGTCTCATATATTCTTCTAGAGCCTGAGCCACTGCACACTGATGAGGAGAATGTGGTCCATCACAAGCAATACACCAAGGAGTATTTTCTATATTATGGATAGTTTTCCCTTTCAAGGGATCTAGAGTGTCCTGATTTTGGGCAATCTTAGGCTTCTCATTTTAGGGTTTTCTATCTTTCCAGTTGGTATTATATGGCATGTCATGCAATCTAGGGGGTCTATCTTGCCAGTTATAATGAGGTTTGTCATTTTTGTTTACCTTGGCAGTCAGATCCTTCATTGCAATAACCAATTTCTCTATCTTATTATATTCCTTAGCAACTTTATTAGGTTGTTGTTTTATTTCCTACCATAATCTACCATCTGTTCTTCTTCCTAACTTCCTAGATGCTTTTCTATTACTTTCTACATTTATGGCAATTCTAAAAGCATGTCTCAAGTTATGTGGATTCTTATCTCTTAGGATATAGGCCATCTTAGAATCAAATTCATTGTAATAAGTATTTAAACACATGTTATCATCTAATCTCATCACTTGATACAATCTGTGCATGGCCTTTTGGAATCTGGCATTGAAATCAATGACCATTTCATTATCAGACTTTCTGATGTTATTGAATTCATTGAGCATAAAGCTCACATTAGTCTTATCACCATACCATTCTTGAATACAATTTTTAAAATCCTCCCATGACCCTATGCTGTTAACTGGAAGACCTCTGAGCCAATCTCTTGCATCATCAACCAGGGATTGAACAAACAATTTCATGATGACATCTTCATCCACTATCTCATAATCATTTATTAGATCCCCAAAAGATTTCAGATGTTCCTCAGCACTAATGGCATTGTTCCCAACAAATTTATGGAGTCTGTCTCTTAACTTAGTAGGAACATGATTTGGATATCCTGGGATCCCATCAAAGAACAATTGCCTATATTGTTCTAAATTGATTGGTCTCCTTTGAAAAGGGGTAATAGCATTATTATTTCCCATGTTCATTCTAATTGTTGGAACTAGAGGCTGAGATATTTGGGTATGGTGACTATTCACAGGTATTTGACTCACTGATGCTACATTAGTAGGCACTGCAGGTTGAATTTTAAAAGGGGGAAGGGAAATTTGTTGAGGATCAGGCGTATTCAGATCTTCTGATGGAAATGTGATGGGGGGAGCCTTTAAGTAACTAATTTTTCTTTTTACTTCCTAATTTGCTGCTTCTAATTTAGCTTTCTCTAGTTCCATTTGGAGATCCTCCTTTTCTTTCCTCATTCTTTCTATTTCTCTCTCATGTGCAAACAACCTATGAGAAATCTCCTCTGCAGTTTTAGATCCAGTTCCATCATCCACCCATTTTTGTTTTCCTTTATCCACACTAGTCCTAGGAAGCTGAGAGTCACTGAATACTTCCTTGTTTGGTTGGACTACTGACCTATATGCTGGCTTAGCCTTGGGGATCAGAATTTCTCTAATCATAGGGCCTTCTTCATCACTCTTTTCTTTTTCTTTGGCCAATACCTCAAGATCAGCTATCTACCTAAGAAGCCTATCTCTCTCCATTAATTTAGCCTTAACCTCTTTCTCCCTATTTGCTTCCTTTTGGGCTCTTAGGGAAACTAGATGGTGAACTCTTTTATTCAGATCTTCAATTTCTTGGGACACTTTATCTTCATCAGGGAAATTTTCCTTAGAGTTTGACATATTGACTTGGTCTATGTCAATCAAACTAATATTTCCATCTATTGTTCTAGGTACAAGGTGTCTAATTGCATTTGAACTGGTCCTATCTCTTGTAGAAACACTAACATGGGACAAATCTTGATTTAAAATAGGTGCATTATCAATATTTCCAAACAATCCTGAATGGAAACCTAATATATCATGTTCTGAATCTCTGGAAGATGAATTAGACTTTGCATAAATAGGCCGATCAAGCATCTTACCAGTATTTTTGTTCTTTTGTACCCAAGCAGCATTTGATGGCTCATGTAGCACAAATCTCTTCTGACCTCTCCGTGACTACTCTGGTAAACCTTCTTGCAAAGTTTCAATAGGATGCTTATTCATGAATGACTTGGTGTTTTTCCCTCCTTGCATTACTCTTGTCTTCTTTTGAAATGATTTACAATTCACAAGGACTGGTTCCAATATAATAGAGTCGCCACCCACAAGAATATGGGAATTATGAAAACAAGCTATTAGAATAATACAAAGGAATTCCACAAACATAATGATTTTCTTTCAAACCTTAAGCACAAATCTGCATCTGGATCCTTAATGGGACTCTCCCCAGCAGAGTCACCACTTTTGTTGTCTGCAAAATCTAATTCACCTCAACATCCTTATAATAAAATGATTAAACTCTGTGCAAAAGAGATATTAAAGGGAAGGAAACTCTTAGGACAACATATGACAAGGTTTGATTTAACCTTCTACACTTCGGACTTACTCAGAGTCCAAGTGGGTATACCTTTGTGAACTAAATTCACACTTTCAAAAGATAAATCCACAACAAACCAGTCCAGAAAACCAGTGGATCTAATCACCTTGAAACCAACTGAAACAAAGGAATGAAAATTATACTCATATTCAGTATTTTGATCTACAAAACATGCAATAGACAACCTTGATCTATACCAGTTCCTTATCCAAGGTCACAGAGTATCTAAATTCAAACAATACTCCCCAAACAAAATATCTCTACACATCCCATTGGCTCGTCTTCTATTAATCCCTATATATGCCTGACATATATGAGAATCTATGCACACCAAATCAAACTATGCTCATCAAGATTCAAAATATCCTATGAAGAATTTACTAGTAGAGGTGATCCCTGCATATTTAATTTCCCTCCTAAAGAGAAAAGCTAGCGAGCACATCTACTAAAAATTGCCTTACAATCCCCATTCAAACAAAATAACCCTGGATTATTCAGAATGAAACAATAAACAACTCCAAGCACATTCGAAGACGACATGAAGTTTTACTCAGAACCAATGGTTTGTATATTGATATATTTTCAAGAAAGTATTATAAAAACTTTCAAATATTCTCCATTAAACTTAGAAAAGCTCAGATAAATTTCTACAACATTTTCTTATAATTCTTTGCGATCTTTTTTCTCTTAGTCCTGGTATCCATTTATAACAATATGGATCCACATAGCTTCGGAATTTCCTAGGAGAATTTGTTACAATTGTTGCTTCTCAAGAAGAAGTTACAAAACCTTTTGCAAAAATGGTTACAAGTCCTTCTCAACCTCTGCAGCTTCTTCAACTTGTTGTTCGGTTGCAACCTCTTCTAACTGTTAGGGAGTGTCCTCTAACTGCTCTACATCCTGGATGGCATATTTTGCTGTCCATTCATTGTACACATCATTAGTGGGCCATGTGAAATTAATCACTTTTGTCTTAGCCTTGGTCAACCTTTTCCAGGAATTTCTCATCTTGTTGACTTCTGAATTAAGAAAACCATAATGACACTTGATTTTCTCTATCTCTTGAATTGTCACAACAAAGAAGGAAGCATCATCTAGGTCAACAACTCCTTTAATTCTGGCTCACAGTTTGGCCTCTACTTCCTTGAGCCACACTTGTTTGTCCTTCAGTTGATCTAGGCTGGTAAAATCTCCTGGGAGCAACTCAAAAATCTGGTCAACATACTCCTTTTTGTACAAGTTAATTTTCCTATCAGCATTATCCACCCCTTCTACTAATTTTACTAGGTCTTTGGTGGTATCACAAGTGGATTTGATGATAGGATTGGCCCCTGCTTCATCATAAGATGCACAAATTGACTCCAAGTCCTGCTCTCTAGGCCTCCATTTGTCAAAAATAGGTGTCAGAATGGCTTTATCTCCATTGAGCTCATCCCTCATATCCAAAATCTTGCTTATGTTATTATATAGCAATGAGGCACTCATTGTATCTGCAAAACTTGAAATAGTAACCCTTACTCTATCCTCATATTTCTTGGTATACAGGGCCTGAGCTGGTTTCAAATTCTCTAGCTCTTTAGGAGTAATCTCAATCGTCTGGGAGCTGGAAGGTGCTCGAGATGGTGGGAACTCAATGATGGGGCTGCTAGGTGGAGGTCTTGTAGGAGAGGAGGAGATCATCAATGTTGAAGACTCACCTTGATGGTACTGTCCTATCAACTAGCTCTGCAACATAGCAATAATGCTATCCTTACCTCTTACCTCCTCCTTAGCACTGTTATAGGCCTTCAGAATTTTCTCCAACTTGACTTGGAGGTCTACTTTTTCCTTGGCTTCTTTTTTTGCTACTGCAACATTGAATTTTGTAGCCTCTAACACAGTGTTAGCAGCTTCTACCACCCCTGTGCTCTACACTCTCTTTACTATCATTCTACCAAGGTAGCTTGACCCTTGGGTATCTTTGCTTTTCTTATTTTCATCTCTCTTGAGAGACCACATGACGATTGCAACATTATCCTTGCTAAAACTGATTCCCTCCATGGGCTTAGTTTCCTTCCTCACTGCCTCTAGTACCAGGGCATCTGCTATATCCCACTCAGGGAGAATAAGCACTCCAGCTTGTGCCACCATATCCCTTCCTTGCTCAAGAGTGATGGTTTTAAATTCTACCATCATTTCCTATTTTATTTCTTCCTCTACCAGAGCTGGATCTTTGTTAGGCCGCTCACCTTTTCTCTTCTCCCAGCTTGCATTGTATTTATCTATATTTTGTTTCCATACAAACTGCATAAATGCTCCTGAGGTAACAAAATTGTTGTCAGCTACGAAATCATCACTGGCTTTCTTTATCTCAGGATCCAACTCCTGGCCTTTAAGTTCAGTGGTGGTAATGTCCATTTTGATAGTAAGGAGTTCTTCTGGCATTCCTTCCTCTACCTCATCATATGTGTAGGCAATTTCCCCTAAACTGCCCAGCTGTAAAAGTTGCTCAGCTGTTGCTTGCTTATCTCCTATGTGGATAGGGGATTAGGATGGAGAGTACAAAGGTGTAACAGATTGTACCTCTTTTCCTACTCTCTGCCTTTTAGGGCTCTCTTGGATGTCAATGACATCTTATATCTTCCTCTTTCCTTCAGAGATAGAGGGCTCCCCCATTGTGGGCATCAACACACTATAACTAGATTTCTAGTGCAGGGTGTAGTCACCAGGAGGGATTGCTTTGGTGGAGGTAGACCTACTTAGAATCATTCTTTCCTTTTCAGGGTTGCTTTTAATCACAACTTCCCTCTTCTCCTTCAGGGTCTGCATCACATCTTCAAAGCAAACAATTAAAAACTTTATTTTCTCCTCTAGAGGGAAAAAGATAGACAATGGGTCATAGCTGGCATCAAACTGATGCACAAAGTCTAAGGCTTTCTTATAAGCCACCCATTTTTCTTTCCTCAATTCCTACTCATCCAAATCAAATTCATTTCTAATGAGGTCCTCAGGAAACTGAAATTGATGGGGTCTTCCTCTGCACACTGCCCTCTTTTTGAATATGCCATTGAAGAAGTCTTCTAGATCTGCACACCTGGATATTGCAGTTGATAAATGATAGGGTTTGAGAAATTCTTCAAAAAAATTCCAACCTCCCTTGGTTATTATAAATTTATGGGCTATGGTAACCATAGGGAAAATAGTCCCTTTACCCCTACCGGTCAGCTCTGCCTCTTGTACACTACCAATCTATCTAAGGACTTCAGTAATTCCCACTTTGAAAGGGACCTGGTAGGGAAACAAGAATGGAGTGCCTTTTAAACCAAAAACTCTAAAAACTATTGAGACTGGGTACAGATAAATGTCACCACAATTATGAGCAATCTTTATATTTTTTGCAAATTCTTTTGGTCTAATAAATTCCAAAAGAACCTTGGGGATTCTTGGGTTCTCTGAGCAGAGGAGAGTCCTAATCTTGGATGCAAAATATTTATCAAATTTTAAGAAACTGGCATCCTCTCTATCCCATGACAAGACAGTACTCCATAGTTACACTGGCATCTTTTCTCCTTCCTTCTCTTTGATGAGGTCCAATCCACTGGCAAAGTAATCACCACCTTTGAATAGAAATAGATGCATAAGGAGTGAATACCATCTGAAAGGCCTATCCTCCTTTCCATTTTTTATTCCTATTAACCCTCCATGGATAGCATCAGAAATGAAAGAAGCATAATCAAATGTTACTGCAAGGGAGGGATTCAAAATCTGAGAAATCATTAACAAGTAGTGATTAGGCATATTTGCCTCAGCATCTTCTCCCAAAACCTGGCAGAGTGACCAAGACATTGCCTTAGCCTTGAGAGTGAACAAATTTAATGAGAAGGGCTCTTTTGTGTTGGGTCCTACAACTTTCAACCCACCTATCTTCACAAAAAATTCCTTAAGAGGCCCACTCCTAAGGTGATTTCTCTGTGCACCATATACTTGAGCTAATGATTTAAAGTTTATGGGTTCCAAAAAATTTGTAAACTCATTGAGCCCAAAAGCACTTCTGAACTCTTCATTATTAATTTCAATAAGGGCTTTTCCATTTATGTCCCTAATACTTCTGGTAATTGGATCATAGTTGTGTGCAATTTGAATCAACAGATCCATGTCCATGAATACCCCTGGGACTACCAACTTCCCTACATCTAACTCCCAGATGCTATTTTGTGGGGCCGGAGAATTCCTCATTCCAAATCCAACCTTAAATAGCCCCAACCTAGATAATTCAACCTGCGGATCTCTCAACCAGTTGCCCTTGTCATATAGCCCTTCTCCTATCTTCAAACGAGGAGCTCTAAGCACTAACTCTTTTACTTTTGATGCCTGGTTAGTTGACAACATTAACTGCTCAAGAAAATCATCACAAATGGCCCTCTCCTAATAAGTAACATTTTCGGAGAACTTTCTCTTAGGTGCCATTTTGAAAATGCAAGCAATAAAAAAAAACTACCCCAAATGGTTCAACAACAAATCAAGACCTCAATTAAAACACTACTAAGCAATTGCCACACAGGAGTACAAGAAAACCTAATTTTAGCTCGAAGGAATCTTCTCTGCAACTGAATTGACTCGCTGTGTATTTGAAGACAAAAACTCTTTATCTCTTCTTCTACAACAATTCTTTTGAATGATACCTTTACTCAATCGACAAGAGATCATATATGGTACCCAGGGTCTTAACTGCAACATTGATTCTACATGCTTCGACCATCCCTTCAGAATTGAATTCATGAGAGAATTCATATTTTTTGCTCCAATGGGCCACAACATTCCTGCAATTCTTTTCTTTTGCTCTTTCGCTGTTTCACGAAGCATAACATTTAGGCAATTTCATTAAGTGAAATCACGTCAACTGTCCTATCAAAAGAGACTTGATTGGCCATTATACTAACTTAACAGTCTTGCCTTCACACTGGATCCCACCTCCTTTTTGCCATTTCACAGACTTTATCTTTCGAGCACTTCTCCTTCGTGAAACTATGCCAAATGTTAGATTGAATTCTAACTGCTCGGCATTTAACTCTCACCGAGACCGCCGACATTTTTACTAACCATGCCTTTACCTTAATTGCTAGTGGTCTTTCGCTATTTCACCGAGCTTAAACATCTGTCGACTTCGGGCTGCAAAACAACACGAAGCTAGATTAATTCGGAGATGACCATCCTTTAAGGGAAACCCTTTATGCCTACTTTGCTTACGATGCCTTTTTATTGGTTATCGATAACCACGTGGCACTCAACCATTGGTTTTAGAAAACCATTCAAGCCTAGTTCCACATTGGCCACGTGTCTCTCCCTTTTACCCCCGGTTACACCTTGGCAGGCCCTCAGCTTCTTCTAAAACCACGTGTCCACCAACACGTCACCATCTAGCTTGACACCTGGACAAACCTCTTTTACTTTTGCTATTTCGTGGAGTATATCCTTCAAGCATCTCGCAATCGCAAAATAGCGCTGGCCGATGGATCAAAACAAAGTTGATCCTCCTTTAACCTTATGTTTTAGCTACCTTTAGGGATGAAAAACCTTTTCACCATTTCGCAAGGCATAAAGCACGAGCATCTTACCCTTGCGAATTCATGCGGGCCGTTGGATTATTTTCTACTTGCTCGGTGCTTAACCATCTAAATAGACTCCTGCAGACGTGGGCCCTCCGATTGAACCTCAAACACCTGCCATCTAGTCACTTTCAGAGTTGACATGTTAGTCTTTCATTTGCCAAGAGAAAACACTGGGTTCCAATTAATTTTGACCACCTACATCTGCCAGGTCACCTCTTACCCCGCGACATGACTCACCTCTGGGACCCATCTTCTTTTAACCCTTGGACTCGCCATGCTGACTATTATGGCCTTTTCCACGTGAAACCATTTCACTCACTCTCTAGACTAGTTGGACTATCTACTTGGAGTGCCACATCATTTCACCACTTCATGAAAGATAACTGTCAAGCATTTTCATCTTGCAAAATAGCGCGAACCGTTAGATCAAGTGGGACTTGATCACCTTTTAGTCACTTTTAAAATCCTCACATGCAGGGTCCCACCAAAAGCTTTCACCATTTCACGAAAGGTATTTTGCTTGCAAGTTCATGCTGTGAAATAACGCCAGCCGTTCGATCTTGGACAAGATGAGACCTCTTTAAACCAGGCCAAAATTGCCATTTAGAATACATTTCCTTTTCGCCATTTCGCAGGTCTTAAACCATGTGCAACTTCGCCTAATGAAATAGCAAAAACCATAGATCTCCTTGAGAGGTGCACACCACTTACTGGGCCTGACAACATTGGGAGGGAAATATATAAGGCATAAAATTTTATGATTTAATTCAAAAGATCGCCTAGGCAAATGACAAGTGGGGACACTTCCGACGAACCTGGGACCCATTACTTAAGTGGATAAAGTAATGAAGAAATAGAACCAAAGGGTTTTTTGATAAAACATTGAACGATTTGAAACCAAAAACCCTAAACCCTTAAGACCTAACACAGAGCTGAAGCAATTGATAGCATGTCTAATTCAAAATTTCAAAATCATAGCCAATTATGGGAAAGGAAAACCCATTTTTTAAACAGTGATAACATTGACTACACCTATATGAAGGATTTGAAATGATAATGATATGCAAAGATGAGATTGATTAAGCTAGATTGATCCAAGAGACTAATTAAGCTAAAGATATGCATGATTAAGCTATGATGATGATGCAATTAAGATATAAAAGAGATTGATTAAGCTACATGATTCAACAATTATGCTAGAAAATGATCAAATAAAGCTAAATCTAAGATGCAATTGCCTATAATAACAATGCTTAAATGATATGCCTATAGTAACAATGCCTAAATTGATAATGAGATGGGATCCTTTGTACTCCAAAATGGAGGATATTCATAGGATTTCCAAGGCCAGGGATGAGGTGGTAGGAATCAATGGTCAAGATTGAGTCTAAAGATATCAAGGGTGAAATTGGAGGAGGCTAGAGAAGAGGTTGGAGGAAGGGATACTTGTCATCTCTATGGTGACAAGTGTCAAGAAGCCTTTCTCATAAAAGGGCAAGTGTCCAAGGGAGGAGACATGTGGCCAAAGTGCCATGTGTCCCAAGGGAAGAATATTCATGCCATAGGAGGTTAGGATAAGGAGGTTAGTATGTGCAAGATAGGATAGGGTTGGGCAAACCCAAGGTTAGGTGGAATCGGTTAGGTTAGAGGGATGGTTAGGTTAGGTGGTTAGAAGTTAGGAGGTATGTGGGTAATTTGAATTTAAAATTCAAATGATAGGAAAAGACTAATTAATTCTCAACAACTCATAAATTGATTTGTTTTAATTGTTTAGGGGATTAGAAGAATTGATTGAAATGGGGGGATGATTTTAATTAATTAATCAAAGGGGGCTATGGAATGAACTTAATGAATAAATCCTTAGATTTATTAATAAGTAGATGAAAGGGAGAATTTAATCAAATTGCTAATGAATTCAATTAAATTAGGAAGGGGGATTAATTAAATAATTACTTATTTAATTAATTATCTTCTTCAGACCATTTTTAGGTGTATACACATGCAAAACATTTGAAAGGTGATTTTCCTTCATACTTACTTCCTACTAGAGCTTTAGGTACTCTTCTAGAAAATAGGGCTTCAAGTTCTTCAAGCTCTTCATCTTGTTTCCTCATATCTTCCAGTTCCTTCACATATAATGCTTTCCAATCACTCTTGTGGGTAGATGACGTAGATGCCTTGAATGCAGAATCTGTCTTTGTAGCTCCTTGAGGACCAAATTCTTCAAGCTCAAAAGTAGACAACTTTCTAGCCAAAGTATTTGTATTAACATAAGTGTTAGACATTGTTCTCATCTCATTAATTGCAGTAGCCTTCATCTTGTAAGCCGAAGGCAAAGCTCTCAATACTTTAGAAACAATCTCATCTTCGCTCAGAGATCCACCACAACATTGAATGCCCAAAAAAATGTCATTAACTCTTTCCATAAAAGTTGTAATCCTTTCATCTTCCTCCATTCTTAGGATCTCATACCTTACTCGGTAACCATCAAGTTTAGCAATTTTAACAGTAGGGTCACCTTCATTCAAAGTCTCCAACTTCTCCCATGTAGCCTTTGCAGATGATTTATCCGTTAATCCCATTACCTGTTGTAGTCACATAAATCTGTCCACTCAATTAAATGAATATTTACTATTTATTTGATTATTTAACCCTCAATAACCAGTTAATTAAATTAATATTTAATTAATTCATCCTCAATTCCTTCTCCTATTAATTAAATAAATTATTCAATTTATTTAAATTAATTCATTAAGCTACATTCTAAATCAATTAAATCAATAAAACATATTTATTTAATTTAACCCCCTTTCCCCTTTTAAATAAATAATAAAACATTATTTTAAATCCCTAAACTACCCCCCCACCCCCCCCACTTGCATTCTCCTACAAATGCAAGTTGCAACCACAATTGAAATAAATTAATTTTATTTTAATGAAAATCTTATTTTCCCTCACCCACCAAACCCACTTGCAATCCTAAATCCCCTTCTAGACTCTTCTAACCACTTTCTAAATTCTTCTAATCATTCCTAAATTAGCCTAATCCATCTCCTAAATATTGTCACATTCCTAAGCAAGTTGAAGTCACTTCTCAAAGCCTCCAAAGTCTTTGAAAAGAATTTAATGCTTTATGTACTCAACAAGTTAACCTCTAAAGTCTTCCAAACCACTCATGGCTCTTACATGACCATTAATGGCTCTTACATAACCATTTATGGTTAATTCCACTTGCCCACATGGTTAGAGGCTTTACCTCTAACTCAACCTCCATTTAACTCATGTGTCTCCTCAAGCATTCATTGCTTTGACCATGGTTATCCCCACTAACTCTTGCACAAGAGTTTATCATTTGGATAAAGGCATTATTCATTGGATAATGACTTTATTCATTCAACTCAAGCCTAACCTTACCTCCCAAACTAACCTTCAAGTCATGTCAAACATTTAATGCTTCTTCCCTCTCCTCTCAAGCCATCTCATGATGACATTTATCATCTTGGGATTGGGTTGAAAGCCCTTACATGGATCATAAATCTTTCAATCTTGACCCTTGTTGAGATTACTCAATCTCAACCATCCATTTCTCTATTTTTCCTATAAATAGAGCCCATTCCTTCATAATCCAGATCTAGAAATCTTGTATGCCTCTAAGTTATAGTGAATTTGAGAGAGCATTTTAGAGTAAAATCATAATCCACATCGTCTTTTAGTTAAAATTGATAATTGCTTAACTAACTCATGTTTTCTCATTCTTAGCTTACATTTGCATATTTTCATAATCATCTTCAATCTTGAATCTGCATAAAACTTCCATAGTAGTGCAAAGCTGAGAGCTACACTCATGTGGAACTTGGAGAGGAGAGGAACAAGGGAGGAGTAGCTATGAGCATCTTGGTTAGCATTTGGAGGAGTGTAGTTTATCTCTTTTATATTTGCATGCTTTCCATTTCATGTTTAATATCTCTCTTGATATGCTTGCTTAGGATAGTCTTTTGTTGCTAACACCAACATTTGAACTTGCTTCTTGTGTGTTGTGTTTCCATCACCATTCTAATCATTTTTCCAGTGCATCATTTGGTGAACCCTACGTGAATCGCACACACAACCTTCTGATCTAAATTTTGATAAACTACTAACATTTTGCTTAAATTGATATTACGATGATGTATGAGTAAGCATAGTAATAAATATGAACCAAGTTAGTTTGCTTGAACTTGATGAAATATTCTCTACTATGTTTACTCTTTCTTTTTTATTCCAAAGAAATAATCTTTCATTTGATTCTACAAATTCCTATTATTTGTTCAAATTCGATCGGTCTCGATTTTGCAAGACTGTGAAAACAATAATTTTGAGTATTTTAGCCCATATCAAAAAAGAAAATAAAATTGATATTATTTCAATTTGATTTGTCGACATTACGATTTGTTGATATTATAATTATAATATCAATTGAATTGCTCATTCAATAGACATTATAGTATGTCTACCTTGAAGAGGACTCGAACCTCCATGCTGTTTAGCATGACGTTTTGAATGTCACGTGTCTACCATTTCACCATCAAGGCATCCAACAAGCTAATTCTATTTCATGGATCAAATATTTCACAATACAATATTATAATCGCATATCGTTATATAGTTCAGCGAAGGTGGATCAAAAGGATATAATATGAGCTAGATATTATTCAATATCTGAATAATATCTAAATAATATCATGTTCATGTTATAACTAACATGCATGAGATGGAAATAAGCATTTAGTAAACAAAATTAAAGGATATTGATAAACATCTTTCTATAGGAAAGATATTGTATAGATGATAGATAATTTGTAAATCGACTTCGTCCACAAAGAAGGGAGCTATAAGTTAGACAGTGTGAATTGTTGCACGATAGTGAAATGAATTGTTGCACGATAATAAAAAATAAACTAAGATAATAAAAAATAAACTAAGATAATAAAAAATAAACTAATATTTTATGTGCCTAAAAAAGATGAAATAAATTGTTGCACGATAATAAAAAATAAACTAATATTTTATATAGATAAAATGAATTGTTGCACGATAATAAAAAATAAACTAAGATAATAAAAAATAAACTAATATTTTATATGTGCCTAAAAAAGATAAAAAAAATTGTTGCACGATAATAAAAAATAAACTAATATAATATATAGATGAAATGAATTGTCGCACGATAATAAAAAATAAACTAATATTTTATATGTGCCTAAAAAAGATTAAAAAAATTGTTGCACGATAATAAAAAATAAACTAATATAATATATAGATGAAATGAATTGTCGCACGATAATAAAAAATAAACTAATATTTTATATGTGCCTAAAAAAGATAAAAAAAATTGTTGCACGATAATAAAAAATAAACTAATATAATATATAGATGAATTGAATCGTCGCATGATAATAAAAAATAAACTAATATTTTATATGTACCTAAAAAAGATAAAAAAAATTGTTGCATGATAATAAAAAATAAACTAAGATAATAAAAAATAAACTAATATTTTATATGTGCCCAAAAAAGATAAAAAAAAGGAACAAGTAACATGGGTTTAAAATATGTGCTGAAAGTGCCATATCAAGGGCTCGAAGAGGAGGAAGCAAGCTGGGTCGAATTAAATTATATCACCGAAAGTATGCTTTATTTAAATCAAGAAGAAACATGTCAAATACTTTACGTTCGACACCCATGTTGAGTAGACCTCGTTCTTGTTAGAACTATTCATCCCTAAATCATAGGGAGGACTTATTTAATATAATAGCTTGAGAAATATAAGCTTTCCAATAGAGATATTGTTACTATTTAAGAATAGTCAATATAAATGGAAAAAAGTTGTATTTCTTTAAATAGAGTTTTTGAACTCTAAAAATATTCTATTCCTCTTTCCAATTTGTTTATTTATTTAAAATAAGGAGTATTTTATATTTCGTTATCGTGGACCTCGACATCTTTTTTGTATAGTTTCGATACCAGATCAAAGTAATAATTCTAATATTAAAATAAGGAGGATTTAAAAAATGGTAGCTTTTCTATTTCCTTGGATACAAAGGAGCATTCCAATTGTGCTTTTCGGGGTGTATTATGGGTTTTTATCAACATTGCCAATCGGTCTAGCTCAGATGTATTATCTCAGATCCTTGCTGATTAAGGATAAGATCTTAGATACAAATGGTGATAAAAGCATTCCTACGGGAAAATTGATTCTTAGCGGTTCGTTTCTTGGGAAAGTTATAATTTTTTCATCCATTTATCTGTGCACTATCTATAGCTTCATTTTGAAACCTCACGCGATGACTCTAATGTTTGTGCCAGTCTTTTTATTTCTTTTTATCGGGATTCTTTTCTCCAATGTGTTGTTCCCTTGGATGAATAATCCGGTGATCAAGTTTTTTCTTGGAGTCGCTCTACAATTGCTGAATTCTGCCCTTTTCGATAAATTTGTCTATCCACAGCTCATCAACATCATGTTATTTAGGTATAATGGAAGCCTTTTATTTCTGATGAGCACCGCAGCCGGATGGCTCATAGGGCAAATTTTATTCATCAAAATCACAAACCTCTTTTGTTTATGGTCGCACTTTAGCACTATTGAACTCGCTTTAGCACCTTCAAAAGTTGGTGTTTTAGTGCTTTCATTAGCTAAAGTAGCATTTTCATCTTTCAAGTAGTGCTTTTGTCTTTGTTTTAGCTCTATTGTACTTTAAATAGTGCTATTGTAATTATTTTAGCGCTTTCGCACTCTCTCTGTTTGAAATTTTTTTAATTCTGTTCGAGAGGTTCTTTTAGCACATTTGTCCATAGTTCAGTGTAGTTGTCTTTCTTTTAGTACTTTTGTTTGTCATTTAGCGCCTTTGTGTTAAATAGCACGTCTATTTTCACATAGAGTAGCACTATTGTAATAGAGAATTGTAAAAAAAATTATTGTAACCGAAAATAAAAAAAATTAGGCTTGTAGAAGCCCACCAAAAATTCCTTTTTCACTAACTGTTGGATTTTTATGCAGGTTTTTGACTAACTCCATTGTAGGATTTGAAGAGTTAGATTAGGAAGTTTTAATTCTTTTTTTACTAACTTTGTCTTTAAAGTTGGGTTAAAAAGGATTCACTTTCTCTTTTGGGTTAAAAATTAACTTCACATTTCCTTTTGGGTCATAAAATGAATAGAATTTTTCAGTTTGGGATTTAAAAAGAACCTCATTTTGCAAGTTAAAAAGAACCAACAACTTGTCAAAGTTTTGTTTTCAAAATGATTTTACTTCAAGCAAAAACGTGCTTCATTTTGGTTGACTAGGATTTCAATTTCATAGATTAAACAACATTTTGCCTTGAAGTTAAAAAGAACACCATGTTTGTTGGAGCAACATCTCCAAAATAGCTTTTAAATCACATTGCAATAAAAACAGTTAAAAAGAACAAGTGTTTTCAGTGTTTGGCACACTTGTGCAAAAAATCTGTAGAGTGGTCCTACTTCTAACACACACTATCCCCTCCCTTGGCTTTCATGGTCCTAGGTGCAAGAGAAAAGTGTTAGTAATGCTCAAAATTTTATCTTTTTAAGAGAGGCTTGCCAAGAGATACATCACTCTTGGGAATGACCTCGCGTGTAAATCCTTCCAACCACTATAGAAATCAGGTGAGAGCGAAAGCTATATCCTTGGGTATAGTTGTTCCTAAAGTGTAACTTGCCGAAAGGACATATGGGCCCCACCACAAGTTACAAAGCTCTTAAGTGAGTCACTGCAGAATGAACTTATATCCAAAAACATTGAACATTACTAGAAACCTTTTATTATAGAAACCCACCCATTCTATTGATTGAGAATATTTGTGAGAAGTTCAGTGCTAGAGCATAGATGGTTTTGCTCCCAAGATTCTCACCATACATATTTCCTTGAGTAGAAACATGGTTTTTTGAAAGGCTACTTGTAGCTTGATAAAAGTGGCGACTCCCCCATCATAGGGATCATCTATCTGTTATGCTCATGCAAGACTTAGTATATCACATCCTTACCTACCACGATGAGATTCATAAGGTATGTAGTACCAAAGTTGAAGAAATATCAAGATGTGGGTTGAAATTATCACAACTGGCCATTTGACCTTAGGGATAAAATGTGTTTGAAGTGTCTTGGTTTTGTGTCAGACCAGTAAAAATTTGAGCCAACTTCAGGCTTTTGGAAAAACATACAAAAACATTTGAAAAGGGGTCAAAAAAGTTCATAGATTGGGTTGATTTAGACCCACACCTATTTGTGCCTTTTGAGGAAAAATTATTGTGCTTGTGTGCTTGCTCTGTTTTCTTGTCAAAGAAATTCAAAACAAATTCAAACCAAGTATTCATGCAGCACAATTTTCCATCAAACATTTGACCAACAAATAAACATCAAACAAAGTGCAACAAGATATCAAATTATATGACCATCATTCAAATCTTGAGAAAAAGGAATCTTCATCAACATATCAACTTGAAGAAAAGACCAATGAGTTCAAAGGCTTTTATCAAAAGAAGGAAATTGTTCTATCTCAATAGAAAATTTTTTATCTCACAAAAAGCCTTCTTGCGTCATATGCATCTATATCTTTAAGGAAAATCCAATGAGTTCGATAAAGAGCCTTTGAAAAATAAAGCCTTTATTCAGTATAGAGCCTTGAGTTATCACAAAAACAAAGGAGGCAAAATCACCCCTACTTTCTTTCCAAACATCTGCATTACCTATAACATAGCCTGAGAAAAACCACCAACCCTTGAGAGATAAGAGGAAGAAGTAGTTCCCTTCATGACACAAAGTTTTTATTGAGTTTCAAATTCCAGTTTCACCTTCATACATCACAAAAACCATTCAACTCCCAAAACATAAAAAGGTCTTGTCCTAAGTTCTTTTTAGATATTGCTTAAATCAAAACAAGACATCACTTTTTAGAGTGTCTCTACATCTAGGATCAATGATCCTAAGAGGCATTTCTACGCAGGTTAAAACTAGTTTATGAGTGCATCCTCTCATTGCTAGGTAGCTTGGTTTGTAACACATCTCAAACCTTTCTATACCTTATCACATTCAAACTGTTGAAAACACAAGAGCAATTCACAAAGAACTTTGTTAACATCTAACCTTCAGTGTTAGACATCCATCTTCTAAAACACTTCACAAAACACTTATCTCTCATCAAAACATTTCATCACCATACATCACCAAAAACCTCAAAACTCTCAAACAAAATGGCTCAAACCAAATCGAAAACTAGACAACTAGAGATTGAAGAGGATGAAGAAAACCTCAATGATTTCCATGAGGCCATTAGAGGAGGCACAAATTATGAAGATCCTAGCACTCCAACTCTTAAAGATATATAAAGAGCGCAACACAATCCCAAGTTCAACAGACTTTTTGACAAAATCCTTAGAAACAATGCAAATGCTCATTTTCTGAGACTTGCTCAAGAGGGTGCTAAACTACCCTCTGATTTTGATACTGCACAGATACGATAGACATCAGAACAACATAGCCATAACAATTGTGGAAGAGGTAGAGATTACTTCCAATATGACCTTAATCAAGGAAATCCCCCACCTCCTCCTCCTACAGAAATAGACATGTTGAGACAACAAGTCGAGAATCTCGCTCAACAAATCAATAGTGGTATGAAGACTACCCGGTTTTCACTTAACGATATTTGTCCCTATCCTTTTGATAGGAATATGCATATGCCACCTTTTCTGTGAGGGTTTGAAACACCTAAGTTTGAAAAGTACAGGGGCAAAGGAGACCCTAGAGATCATGTTCAAGAATTTCACTCAGCTTGTTTAGAGGTGGCTTATGAGGACACCTATCTAATGCACCTTTTTCCTTGGCATTTGGGAGGCACAACCACACAATGGTTTTCCTGATTACTAGGTGGCATTAGAAAATTCGAGGAGCTAGTCCAAAAGTTGATCGCTCATTATTCACATAACATAGAATGAGATGTTACCATGGTAGATCTATGCAACACCAAACAAAAACCAGGGGAGTTATTTTTCAGCTTTCCTACAACGGTGGAGGCAACTGTCTAGTAGACGTTCTCTTCATTTACTTGAACAAGAACTAGTGGAAATATTCATTTCCAACTTGAATGATGAGATGGAATTCCATTTAGACATGAAGGGTACTGAATCTTTTGAAGAGATGATCACTCAATGATTAAAATGTGAACGAGCCCTTATCGAAAAGGGACTTATCAAAATCTACAATGAACCAAAATATGGCCCTCGCCCACATTTTAATAGTGATAAACCCAATTTCTAGAACAAGAACAAGAACATTGTCAATGATGGGTTTGTAGATGTAAGGACCGTAAAGATTGTGCAACCTGTGGTTAGATTCGCGGGGCAAAATCCCCCTCCTAAAAACAACACCATCACTCATCCACAAAATCAAGGTTGCAATGCGCCACAAGAAGAACCAAGAAAATGACAACAAAACTATAAACCAAAATGCACATACACACCCTTAGGGGAACCCATCGAAACAATATTGTGTCAATTGGTCTCTTCAAATCTTGTGACCTTACCGAAAACATCTAACTATGAACCTCAATTCCACCAAGGGAAAGGACATAAACTGAGTAATTGCCATGGGCTGAAAGATCTTGTTGAAGATCTTATTGATAGAAGAGATATTGAAATCAAAGGACACGACCCTAAAACATCAAATGACAGTCATATAATGTTCAAGAGTTTGTTTCCATCACATGATCAAAGGGGTCCTTCCACCTCAGAGAGAAACACAGACACTATAACTAATTATACACAAGCTGCCTATAATTATATTGTGAATCACCTCTATGACATTGATGAACAATTTGCAATCCTCACCATCAAAGATCCAAATCCTACATGCAATGTTGCTATGCATCGTAGCAAAATTACCATTCGTGTTGCACCATAAGGAACGACACCCTTTCCCAAGCAATATAATCTTGTGGTACAACTAGACAAAATGCCTACACTCATATCCATATTAGAGATTTTGTGCTTATCCCCTTCACACAAAACAATCTTGGATCAAGCTCTCCAAGAAAGGTTAGTCCCTACCAACCTTAACACAGATCAATTTCAAGCCATGGTTGGCAGTCTCAGGTCATCACTGTAGACACCTAAAAATGGTCAACGCTTGCGGAGTCATACTTTAACATTTGCACATTTCCTCATTTTAGGTTTTTGCGTCGCATTAACATTTCTCCTATGATTCATACTTGGTTTTTATCATTTGCGAGCATCAAGTCATTCTTCTACATTCTTCATTCTATCTCGCTTTCAAATTTGGTCTTGTCGACAACGCTATCCAGTCATGATTTTGATCGATTTTATCCTATCGCATCAATGTACGTGCTAATTTGTTATCATTTTGGACATCGTCAATCCTAATTAGGGTTTTGTCCTCTTATTAATCTTATCATCAATCTTATCATTTTGGACATCGTCAATCCTATTTAGGGTTTTGTCCTCTTATCGATTTGTCATCAATCTTTATCATTTTCAATCTTGTCATTTTGCGATCGATTTGTCATCGGTCGTTGTCATGTTCGATCTTGTCATTTTGCGATCAATTCATTATTGATCGTGGTCATTTTTAATCTTGTCATTTTGGATCAATTTATCATCATCTCTTGTCCTCTTGTCAATCTTGTCATTTTGCGATCGATTTGTCATCGATCGTTGTCTGTCTCAAATATGTCAATTTGGATCAATTTGTCATTGTTCCTCGTCAATTGGCGCATTTTCTCAATCAAATCATTTATCACATTGGTCATTTATCAGTCCAAAATCAAATCATGATCGAGTCAATTATCTTCAATCAAGACCTAATTGTCATTCTCACATTGCTAACTCGTCTTTTAAGGTTTCGTGATTTCATCATTTAACCTTGTGTGCGTCATTTTTTTCCTTTAGGATTAATAAATTACTTATTTATCCTAAGTCTTCTCATTGCAATTAAATGTTCATTTAATTGGCTAATTATTCCTCTCCTTGTGAATTAATTAATAAATGAAAGATTATTAATTAATTTACCTAATTTCAAATTCCTAATTTCCATCAATTTCAATTTTCTTAATTTTCTAATTTCCTAATTTCAAATTCCTCCTATTTCTCTCCTAAATTCATGGAAATGACATAGAAATTTGTCATAATTTGTCATAATTGACAATCAATCAATCCTTGCATAGAAATTTGTCATAAATTGTCATAAATTCTTGACATAGAATTTGTCATAAATTGTCATAAATCTTTGCATAGCAATTTGTCATAGACATGTCATAATTTTGCTATTCTTGATTTGAATTTCCATTCGAATCACTATCATACTAATTTGTTCATCTCTCCAATTCTTCTATAAATTGGATGATCTTCATCAATCAAGGCTAATTGTTAATTGGTAATTGGTAATTGATAATCAGGCTATCAAATCTAAGCTTCTAGTACTCTTGATCAAGAATCCCGTCTACTTGCTTTCAATCATGTATGTGCACTTGTAGGTGAGATCCACAACCCTTTGAAGAGGAAAGAAGAACAATGGAGCTGCATGGAAGGAGTATTCAAATTGTCATCCGGTTTGCATAATATTTAATTTTGAATGCTTCGTTTTCATGTCTCTATTGAATGTGTCTTAGGATAGATTCATTGCAATGAATGCACTTGTGATTGAGCTATTATGTTTATCTTGTTTTGTGATGATTTCCTATTTCCTAATGTACATTAATTGGTGAACTCAACGTGAACACTAACCTTCTAACCTCTTTATGGTGTTTTGAGTGCTCTCAAGTTGATTTGCAGGCCAAAAAAAACCAAAAACAGGGTTGTGCAGGGTTTTCTGGAGACTTCTGCGCCTGTGTGAAGCAACTTGCGCCTGTGTTAAGCATTCTGTGCTTGTGTTGAAGATGTTCTTTGCTTGTGTCATGACTTCTGCACCTGTGTCATGACTTCTGCAACTGTGTAAAGTCCAGAACAGAGGTAAAAATGCAGTGTTTTACTTGAAATTTGTTTAGTTTTTGCATTCTGTTTTGTGTGCTTTGGTTTTTGGTAGTAATTATTTGTGCAAAATCTTGGCATATGCATGGCAAAGATAACAAATCAAATTACTAACATGTTTATATAGAATCGATAGTCAAAGACAACAAATCAAACTTCTAACTCGGGTTTTGCAGGTTGCCTTGGAGAAACAACCAAACTTTGTGTTTGTGATTTTTAATTAGGCACTTAGTGATTTTTAAATAGGTTGGAATGAATGTGTTTGTGCTTTTATTGTTGAGTGTGACATTGGAGTAGGAGAGTATGCTCTCATCCTTCTTAGGGTGATCAGAAATCCAGATCTTCGATACCATGCTCATGTCTTTGATTGTTTGTCTCCTTTAGAGGGCCTGCCTTCCCGACCACTTTGCTTTTGCAAGCAAGTGATAATCGTGAGAAGGGAACGACCCAAAGTGAGTACAGCTAGAATTCCTTGGCATTCTAACTCACTATAAAAAAATACCCGATGAGCGAAAGCTTTGAAGGAAGTGTTACATGGGAATTGTAGTTACTTGGGAAGTGATGACCCTTGGACTCTTTCTCATATCAACATCTAAGTAGGGCCTCTTGGTCTAAATCATGCTTGTGCGACTACATTTGTTTGGTATCTTGATGGGCTTAATGTCTCAATCACGCTTGCGTGACATCAAGGAGTAATGCTTAACAGAAATCCTTACTAAACACCTTGTTTTTAGAGGCCAAAAACCCTTCTAGTTTCTTGAGAAGGACAAATTCGGATACTTGGAAGAGATACTAAGTTCGCCATGGGGAGATTTCCATGGGGACTGATGCTTGGCTGCCCTGAGAAGTGAGTGCCATGGAGGGGAGCCCGTGGGGTCAAGCATCTATGTATTCTCCTTGAATCCCATAATGAGTCTACCTCTCAAGTACCTAATGTCTTTGCCTACCATAAGAAATGTGGGAATTAACATGATTGTCTTGAGTCTATGATAAAATATCTTGTCTTCTTTACTTGTCAAAAGTTGAATTGCATCTCATTGCAAAAACAAGGCAAATTGATTCAAAACAAGGTTAAACATAAGAGCATTTCATCCAACAAACTTAAAAACACCTTCAAACATGGTTGTCAAACATTGTTCAAGATCTTGTCTCAACATTCATGTCACTTACATTTAGGTTCATCCTAGGTTGCATTTTGCAAAGTTCATTGTCAAGTACCAAGGTTAGGTTTCACCTAAGTCATACTCCTTTGCATATCAATAAGGGTCATCCATTTGCATATGTCCTCTTGCATTAAATTCATACCATTGTCATACATTGCATACCCTAGGTCTCTTCATTAAGCTTAGGGCATTATCATATCATATTAGGGTCACTTGCATAGTAATTGTCCCTTTGCATATAGTGCCAAAGCTAGGTTTTGTCATACTTGAGTAATCCAAATCTTTGATAAACCCTAAGTCATTGTTAGGAAGTCTAGACCTTATCAAACCTTTTGTCCTTTTGTCATCTATATCATTTGGTCAAACCTAGCTTAGTATCCAAGCATATAGGGGAGACATTGTCATCTTGTCCTTTGTCACTTAAGTCCTTTTGTCCTTTGAAGTCTAGACATCATTCCAATCTCCTAAGGGTCTCTTTTAGATTTGCATTCATAAGTTTGTCAAAATCTTCAAAACAACCAAAAACATAGGTTGCATTCTTGCCATAGATTGCATTTCCATCTGTTTAGTTTGCATTCAGTTGCATATCATATATTGTCCTAAAAAAATTCCAAAAATATTGCATTTGCATAGTGACATGTTTGTTGAAATGAGGTCTCAACCTTCTTACGAAGCCATGTCATCACAATTGAGAAATCAATCATGTCAATCCAATCTCTACATGTCTCAGAACTTGGATCAAACTTATCATGATGATGTAAATGTCCAAATACAAAAACTAGAGGAGAAACTAGCTCAAGAAGAGGAGATATTGGAACAAAGAGTGAAAAACATTGAGAAGAATAGATCACAAATGTCAAAAATGTTTCGAAAACTTCCAGGTCGAAATCCAAATATTGAGCCAATTGATGTAAGGTCTCTTATCGAATGATCAGACATACTAGCTCTTCTCTCCCAAATAGAGATGATGAAACAGTTTCAAGAAAAGAGCCAACAACATTATGTGCCTTCACAACAAGAACAAGAAAGTGTTTACTATCAATCAGATTTTCAACCAACACAACCAATGGTCCAATTTCAACAATATGTCCAACCAACTATACAATGTCCACAACTAGTTCAACCAATGGTGGAATATCAACAAGTTCAATCAACATATCAATGTCAACAACTACAATCACAAATTCAAAAACAAAGCTTGGAACATGCACCAAGCCAAATTTTGAGCATGTCAAACCAATTTGATCAACATCTAGTTCAAAATCAAAACATGACATCAAACCAAATTCTTTCCAAACAAGTTCAAATTCTAGATACAACTATGTCAAAACCTCGAAAGAAAGGTGGCTTTATTGCAGTGCTCTTAAGGAAATTACCAAGTGAGTTCTTTGAGGAAGATCAAGATAATAAACTTATGTCTAGCAATGCCTCATCCCCTCACAAACAAATTGACTCTCCAGTGGCATCTATCCCTACACCTTTAGAAGTTTCACAAGAACCTTCTATGTTGTCCTCATCAAACAATACACCCAAGGATGAAATTATTCAAGGGATATCAATAATTGAATGCCAAAATAATCCAATTCATGATGCACATCCTTGTCATGTTTCAGAAATACAAGACCCATTGCCACCATGCACTTTATTTCCATTACCTGTTTTAGAGGACCCCATTCAAAGTCCCTCTTCCTCATGTTCAAGCATTGACTCCTTGCCAGAATCCATCACAAATGTTTAAAGTGCATCTCCTTCATGCCAAACCATTGATCCCTTGTCAGAATCCTCCATGCATATCCAAAGTCCAACCTCATGTCAAGAGGATAATTTAGAGCATGAAGAAACATGTCTTAAAATAGATCAAGATCAAGATCCCGAAACCTTATCATCCCATCCAATTGTTGACCAGGACTCCATGTTCCCAGACACTCATGATGATTCCCATATTCTTGTCCATCCTATCCAAAGTCCTATTGACACTCCATTCCCTGAGCAAGATCAAGATATCCTTTCCATCCTTTATGATGATCCCATTAAAAGTCAAGAGCAAAGCACCTTTAAAGAGGATTCCAATGATCTTCCTCCTTGTCAAGATCAAATTATTCCTTTAAACCCTCCACAAGATCCTTTTGTTCCTCCATCTCCTTGTCCTAATGCTCCATATACACTCCAAGAGCGCATTTCTTTTGATGATCCCATTATTCCTCCCATTCCATCTCTTGAAGAGCCTATCATTGAACCATGTTCACTACACAATCCTAGTCCCTCTCATGATCCTAATCCCCCTCATGATTCTAACATGTCAGTGCAAGATGTTCATGAACCCTCGACATGCATAATGGGTTCTTCCACTTTGGTCCAATCTGATCCACTTCAAGATCTCATTATTTCTCTCATATCATATCCACCTCATAATGGACTCGCGTCTTCTTCCCAAAGAAAAGAGTATCCTACAAGTCAAGATATTCATAAAGGCAAAGGAGTAGACCTTCATAAGCAAGCATCCCTTCATGTTAAAGAAGATCTTAATGGTCATGGCTACAGAGATCACACTCAAGGCGTTGGTATCCCTTCAAAGTCAAAATCCAAATGTCCACCTTCTCCATCATCGCTTCCATCCATTCTAGGTCCCTATATCCCTCCATCTCCTATGCAACATCAGCAAAGGCACACATCTTGGAGAACCTTCCATCCATCCCACATGCCTCCATATCATTCCCATCCACACCGACATTCATTCCCTCTTCCAAGCAATTTGGATGCTAAGTATAAAAGTCATAAGTCTAAAAATCTGCATGTATTCAAGGATCAACATGTCCAATATAATCAACATGTCAAAACAAAGAAAAATTTGATCTATAAAGAAAAAGAAATATCCAAAAGGCCACAAAGGCCCACTGAGCAAAATAAAGCAAAGTCAAAATATATATGGGTTCCTAAATCTTTCATGCAAGCAATGCACTCCAAGGAACCACAAAAGCATGAAAAATAAAAAACCATGTGGATCCCTAAGCGGCTCCTTGAAGCACAAAAGCCTAAAGAAACATCCAACTTGGCATCCAAAATTGCTATTCCTTCATCCAAACCTCTCAAATTTGTTCCTCCATCACCTTCCTCATCCATTTGGGCCCTTATGTCCCAAAATCCATAGCTATTCCTCCATCCAAATCTCACAATCTGAGATCCATTTTTCCTCCATTAGTCCATCACCCCTCAAGGTGTGTGCCAATGTTGATCTTGCCTTGATTTCCATCCATCGAAGCCCAATTCTTCCAATACCCTATCCATTATCCAATTCATATTTTCCATCCTTCGATCCCTCTGGTCCAATCATTTGCATAAATCCTTGCCTTAGTTTCATCTCATTTTCCATGTCCTTATCCTACCAACGTCTTTGAGCATACTTGTAAAGGTCATGGTCCATTTATTTCAAGGCTACTATCCAAACAAAAAGACGCTTGAGTCCTTCTTCCATTCCCTATCATGTGTCCATCTTCTATTGAAAAAGTCAAAATACAAAAAAAAAAGTGAAAAAAGAAAAAAGAAAATACAAAAGAAAAAAAATAAAAGAAAAATAATTCGTCCATTGGTGAAAACCTGGCAAACAGGCGCCTTGGGCAAGTACCATGATGAAAACCTGGCAAATAGGCGTCATGCGTAATTTATGAACTTCTTGCACACCACACTTGGGGGCAGGTTTCCTCCTTCATATCCTATTGCCCTTCACTATCCTATTATACCATGTCATACCCCTCCATTATCCTATTGCCCTTCATGTCCAATTTCCTTTTCCATCTTTGATCTTGACAAGGCTGAGGATCGTCATGAGCATCATGCATCTTGTTTGCAACTTTCAGTCTATCATAGCTTTTGATCATTTATCCATTTGCTTATTATAACCTTTCATCCATATTCCCTAGCTTATTGTAGCTTTCTGCCACTATCCCGTATCCTATCCCAACTTTCAGTCCATGTCCCTTATCCATTCTTGGTCTTGCTTATCCTATCCATATCTTATCACTATCCATACACTCTTTTTCATTCCTTGATCTTGATCTGACATAAGGACGCAAAATTTAAACATGGTTTCAAAAACCTCTTGACATGTCCCTCATGCCATGTTCCTACTTTACATTATCATATCCAGTCTCTTGTCCCATCGTGCAATAGCTCTTGAAAATTGCATCCGTATTGTCTCCACGATAAAAGGCCTTTGTCTTCCCTCTATCCACCGTCATTTCAGCAAGCCTATTTATTCACCTATCATATTCCTTGCCTTGCTAGACACTGGGGGCAAAATCTTAAAAATCAAATAATGTCTAGAAAAAATTCAAAAAAATTGAAAAATGTCCTACAATAATTCAAAAAAAAAAATTGCAAAATGTCCTGAAATAATTCAAAAAAATCAAAAAATGTCCTAAAATAATTCAAAAAAAAAAAATTGAAAAATGTCCTGAAAAAAATCTCTTAAAAATTGAAAAATGTCCTGAAATAATCCAAAAAAGTGAAATAAAGTCCTGAAAAAAATATCTAAAAACTGAAAAAATGAAAATCCCTAAAAATCATAAAAAAGTCCTAAAAAAATGAACACAAAAACATTTCAAAACATTAAAATCCAAAAACAAGCATTTTGTCAATAAAGGATCCCTTGGTGCATAGACAGATCACTGAGCATCCAATGCCTCGCAATCAATCGCACACTATGCTTTTAATGAAATCATGCGTTAACCAGATGAACTTTTTACTCAAACCAAACATTCAAACTGATCACAATTGTCATATCAATCGAATATCAGTATCAAAATCATTTTCCTTGTTCCTATTATCATGGGTCTTATGCAAGGTGTGGTATACTCGAAACCAGACTGTGTCCTGTCTTAGACGGGGTACCACGTTTCCTGACACTAGACAGCATGATCGTCCTATCAGCCCTTTCAACTTTTGACAACGAAGATCAAGATGTTTGTTTGATTTGTTGGAATTTGTGCATCTTATCTTTTTATTGATTTATCTTTGGCTTCGATCATGTTCCTATGTTGCTCGATGATGTCACTGAGTGATTTAGAGTGACCGGGATGGATCATGGTCCTTTTCTTGATTGTGATTGTTGTTTGTCTGTGATGTGTCTGTCTTTTGCAAAAAGGGTTGCATTTCAGCTCTGGCCTTCAATGCCATGATGCTATGCATCCATTTTGCTACATAAAAATTAAGGTTCTCACCTACAAAGTGCATTACTAAAAGCAAGTTTTCTTCATCTTTAACTGTCTTCTGTCTCATTTTCTTCTTACTAACACTTCTTCCGTCAGTTCGGATAGTCAGTTCGGTCTAGTGCTTTGATTTCACCACACACATATACTACATCCTGCATCCATTTCATTAGTACATTTGCATTACATTAAGCATCATATCAAGCATTTTATCCATTTCATATTATCAAGGCATCAAAAACACATAAACAAAAACATATCCATACATGTTCCACAATGGTACATCAACAGTGCATAAGTCATCCATACATGGAAAATAACATATGTCACAAGTCATTTTCATCTCATCATATTGATGCATATCATATCATATGTCACAATAATATCGGAGTACAAAATCAGATTGTCTGTCCTAAGTATGGCCCGCAGGCTAACTACAAAATGTCAAAATACATAATGTCCACTGTCTGTCATAAGGAGCATGTGCCTCTATCACTGGGTTCTCCCTCTATCCTCCTCATCCCTACCATGTCTCAAGTCCTGCTAATATATCTCTGTCTGTGCTTCTGAGTCTATGTCGTAACATGAAGCAGTCAGGTCGGTTCTCCCGCGTGATCAACGGATACTGTTGACTCTGCATCACAATTGGGGCACATTTTGTCAGTTTTAGGGTTTTCTCCTACAGGTTGCATTTCCTAATTTTCATGTCCACCTCAGGGTGTTTTTCATCTATTCTGACCTATCCTACCCTTATCCCCCCTTTTTGGATCATTTGCGTGTTGTTTTGGACCAAAATTGAGTTCCCAATGCACAACTGCGCTTGTGTCAAGGAACCTGTGCTTGTGTCATGTAACCTGCACTTGTGTACCCTTACACAAGCGCAGAAGACCTCACACAAGCGCAGAAGACATGACACAAGCGCAGAAGACCCTACACAAGCGCAGAAGTCAGTTTCTGTATCCCCTGTGGGCCCCGCAATGTCCCGCAAGCAAGTCAAATTCATGAAATTGAAAACATGGGTTTTTGAGATACATATCACTACTCCCACATCGTCCGGTCATTTGTACATGCGTACACGTTCTCCAAGGTGATCTACCATTTGAATGTTCACCATCTCTCTGCAAGTGTCCTTTTCCAGAGCAACAAATCCTCTTCTTGGGCTAGTGCAAATGAACAATTTTCACTCTCTTGGTCCCATTTATAGATCTTTGTCAGTGCATAGATGGATGTGTGTCCTCTCCATCTTATGTTGATCGTGGTCTTGTGCACCTTAAATTGCTTGTCCTTCATGTATCCGATCTTCGATTGTCAGTCCGTTTGATCCTATCATTTTTATCGATCAATTGGCCTCTTTTCTGCATGTTTCCGGCCAATTCCTCGAGGGGGCATGCATATGTCATTGTCAGCGTCTGGGGCATTTTCATTATTGTTCTTTGAAACAATGCTTAAAATCGCATTGTCTCAAAGAGGGGCAAAATGTAGACACCTAAAAATGGTCAACGCTTGCGGAGTCATACTTTAACATTTGCGCATTGCCTCATTTTAGGTTTTTGCGTCGCATTAACATTTCTCCTATGATTCATACTTGGTTTTTATCATTTGCGAGCATCGAGTCATTCTTCTACATTCTTCATTCTGTCTCACTTTCAAATTTGGTCTTGTTGACAATGCTATCTAGTCATGATTTTGATTGATTTTATCCTATCGCATCAATGTACGTGCTAATTTGTTATCATTTTGGACATCGTCAATCCTAATTAGGGTTTTGTCCTCTTATTAATCTTATCATCAATCTTATCATTTTGGACATCGTCAATCCTATTTAGGGTTTTGTCCTCTTATCGATTTGTCATCAATCTTTATCATTTTCAATCTTGTCATTTTGCGATCGATTTGTCATCAGTCGTTGTCATGTTTGATCTTGTCATTTTGTGATCAATTCGTTATTGATCGTGGTCATTTTTAATCTTGTCATTTTGGATCAATTTATCATCATCTCTTGTCCTCTTGTCAATCTTGTCATTTTGCGATCGATTTGTCATCGATCGTTGTCTGTCTCAAATATGTCAATTTGGATCAATTTGTCATTGTTCCTCGTCAATTGGCGCATTTTCTCAATCAAATCATTTATCACATTGGTCATTTATCAATCCAAAATCAAATCATGATCAAGTCAATTATCTTCAATCAAGACCTAATTGTCATTCTCGCATTGCTAACTCGTCTTTTAAGGTTTTGTGATTTCATCATTTAACCTTATGTGTGTCATTTTCTTCCTTTAGGATTAATAAATTACTTATTTATCCTAAGTCTTCTCATTGCAATTAAATGTTCATTTAATTGGCTAATTATTCCTCTCCTTGTGAATTAATTAATAAATGAAAGATTATTAATTAATTTACCTAATTTCAAATTCCTAATTTCCATCAATTTCAATTTTCTTAATTTTCTAATTTCCTAATTTTAAATTCCTCCTATTTGTCTCCTGAATTCATGGAAATGACATAGAAATTTGTCATAATTTGTCATAATTGACAATCAATCAATCCTTGCATAGAAATTTGTCATAAATTGTCATAAATTCTTGACATAGAATTTGTCATAAATTGTCATAAATCTTTGCATAGCAATTTGTCATAGACATGTCATAATTTTTCTATTCTTGATTTGAATTTCCATTTGAATCACTATCATACTAATTTGTTCATCTCTCCAATTCTTCTATAAATTGGATGATCTTCATCAATCAAGGCTAATTGGTAATTGGTAATTGGTAATTGATAATCAGGCTATCAAATCTAAGCTTCTAGTACTCTTGATCAAGAATCCCATCTACTTGCTTTCAATCATGTATGTGCACTTGTAGGTGAGATCCACAACCCTTTGAAGAGGAAAGAAGAACAACGGAGCTGCATGGAAGGAGTATTCAAATCGTCATCCGGTTTTTATAATATTTAATTTTGAATGCTTCGTTTTCATGTCTCTATTGAATGTGTCTTAGGATAGATTCATTGCAATGAATGCACTTGTGATTGAGCTATTATGTTTATCTTGTTTTGTGATGATTTCCTATTTCCTAATGTACAATCACCATGCCTCAGTTTTTCCAAAAGTTACAATGCTTCATTCCAACAACCACTTAACACATCCCTTCACATTGAAGGATTTTTAAACTAACACAGAATCAAGTGAGTCTTGATTGACAATGGAGCCAACCTGAATATATGCACCTTGTAGTTGGTCACAACATTGGGATATACAGTAGAATTAGTGGACCCCAACAAAAAGATAACCATTAAGGCCTATGATGATGCAGAGCATTCTTCCAAAGGAGCTATTGTATTACCTATCAGAGTGGGCCCAATGGTAAAGAATATCATCTGCCAAGTTATGGACCTTCCTCTACCATATAATTTGTTGTTAGGAAGACCTTGGATACATGCCATGCAAACCGATCCATCTACCTATCATCAATATATCAAGTTTCCCCATAATGGTGTAGAAGTTACAATCCTTGGCGATGCAAATCCATTTGCATATTGTAACAATATTAACCATCAACCAAAGATCACCATTCCTAACAATAGAGAAGCTATCCCATCCACATCATATGTTAGTCCAACCTCTCTTTCCAGATCAATCACCCCTATACCAAAGCAAGAGAAGTTGAAAATGAAAATGGTAGAGGAAGGTCATGGGGAATATAATCTAAGCCAACTGTTTTGTGTTGGGAAATTACCCACTTCCCCTTGAACTTCTGGCAAGCCTCAAAAGTCACTTCAACCACCACTATTTAAGCCAGCATGCACTTTGGCATAGTTCATCCATGGAAAAAGCTAGGAAGAGGAAACCAGAGATGACGACCTAGCAGAATGGATCTACAAAGACCCTATCACCACAGAAATCCCATAGGCTAATCTTCCTACTGATAAATAGGGCAAAGGCCTCACTATCATGCAACAAATGGGCTATGATAGTCCGAGTGCTTTGGGACATTGCAAAGAAGGACAACATGAGCCCTTGTAGTCTGAGTTAAAACCCAAAGATAATACTGGATTAGGTTTTCAAAAGGAGTCTCTTCGTAAGCTCAGATTCAAAGGTAAGCCCAAAAACCCCATGTATCAAACAATTACTCCAAGGAAGCCATCCTTCATTATATTTGTGGCACCAACCACACCATCTGCACCAACCAAACTGATCATCAAATCAGCAGTACCAATCACACCAGCAGCATCAACAACATTGATATTTCCATTAGCAATGTCAGTAGAGTCAACCACACCAACAACACCAATACACCCAGTAGTTGTACCAACTGCACCTACCCATCTAAGAATAGTAGTAGTGGCACCAACAACATCAATGACTCCTATAATCCTACCAGTGGCACCAACAACATCAACAACTCCTATAATCCTGCCAACAACACCAACAATCCCACCTATAAAAGTGCATACACCCATGACAAATAGACTCTTCAATACAAAGGACACCCCAGACAAGTATAGTAATAGAATGTTAGAGAGTGATTCAGAGACTGATTCGCATGAGTTGGAATTTGATACAGTGAATCTAAATACTTTAGACAAGGAAGACACATCACCTCCACCGCCTCGTAAAGATATCCTAGTTTATGGAGAGGGCTGGATTAAAACCTTTTGGGTTCATGAGAAAGAAACACCTTCCATATGCCCTACATCAAATCTGACACCAGAACCTGACAAGGAGAGTACCATTGATGAACTTCACTCATCTATATTAAACCTCACGAATGCCTCCTCTGAACTTAACTTAATTGATGAGGTCATGCCCATCATCCACCTCGAACTCATTGACTGGAACCAGGCAAATCCCCCATGTCTTGATCACTTCCAAAAATGATGAGGTGCTCATTGACCTTTTAGAAATATGGGATCACATACCAAGTGGGGATCACAAAGCTAGATTTTCCATCGAACTTAATAGCACAACATACTTTGGGGCAGATGCCAAACCTTTCAGATGCAAAAACATCACAATAAAACATGGATCTTCTAGTGAAAACCACACAGTGGCACTTGTGATCCCAAAAAAGTAAAAATAAAGAGCGTATCCAAAGGTGAAAACCTCTCTAAGGTGTCTACAGATGAAAGGTTTGACATCCTCCCTTCTAGTACAAATCAGGAGAGATCAACAATCCTAATCGAAGAAACAAAAGAATTCAATGTGGGGACCCTTGAGACTCCTCACCAAATAAATTTGGCATCTCTATTAACTCCAGAGGAACAACCAAAATTTGTGGAATTCTTCCAGAAGTGTCAAATCAACTTCGCATGGTGTTATGTAGACATGCCTGTCTTAGATCCTAATTTAGCCATGCATCACCTCACCATGGCAGAAGGAGATAAACCGGTAAAACAAAAGCTTAGAAAGATGCACCCACAAATTGCTGTGCTTGTCAAGGCAGAACTTAAAAAGCTCTTAGATGTTGGTTTCATCCGACCAATTGATTATGTCGATTGGATCTCCAACATTGTACATGTCGGCAAGCCTAATGGGGGCATCAGTATCTATATAGACTTCATAGATTTGAACAAGGCATGTCCTAAAGATGAATTCCCCTTACCAAACATTGACATGATCGTCAATCTCACAGTGGGTCATGCAATGCTTTCTCTTATGGATGACTATTCAAGGTACAACCAGATCAAGATTGCTCTAGAATATCAACATAAAACTGCTTTCACATGCCCATGTGGAACCTACTATTGGAATATGATGCCATTTGGTCTAAAGAATGTAGGAAACCTATCAAAGAGCAATTACTACCATCTTTCATGACCTGATGCACACTATAATGGAAGATTATGTCAATGATTTACTAGCTAAATCATTAACAAGAGAAGGTCATCTGGAAATACTGGGTCAAATCTTTGACAGATTAGAGCAATATCATGTACGACTTAATCCAAAGAAATGTGTCTTTGGAGTAACCTCAAGGAAGCTCCTAGGATACATTGTCTCAAGCAAAGGCATTGAAGTAGAACCAGTGAAAGTCAAAGCAATCATGGACATGCCACCTCCCAAAAACATTAGTCAGTTAAGAACACTCCAAGGGCGGCTACAATCAATTTAGAGATTCATTGCACAATTGGCTGATAAGTGTCATCCCTTCACGCATATTTTACACAAGAATATCCACTTTCAATGGGATATAAAGTGCCAGCAAGCATTCCAAATTCTTAAAGATTACTTGATGAATACACCGTTGCTGATCCCACTAGATCCAAGTAGACCTCTATTGCTATATATTTCAGCTACAAATACAACATTAGGAGTACTACTGGCACTACACAATGTAAAAGGGAAAGGAATGTGTTGTCTACTATATCTCTTGCACATTGGTAGGCTATGAACTCAATTACACACCTATTGAGTGAGCTTGCCTAGCAGTTATCTTGGCAACCACTAAACTGAGGCACTACATGTTGACACACAAGGTACAACTCATTGCTAAAATCAATCCACTCAAATACCTACTCAACAAGGCAACATTGATAGGCTGCTTGGCCAAATGGGTTATGATTCTGAGTGAATTTGACATTGAGTACATGGACCGCAAGGCTATCAAGGGACAAGTTATTGCAAATCAGTTGGCCGATGCACCCCTCAGAGGTGACCATCCTCTTGTTTCCAATTTTCTAGAAGAAGGGATCTTCATGATCACAACAACACAACCATGGAATCTCTACTTTGATGGCTCATATACTAGACATGGCTCAGGAGCAAGTATTCTTTTCATTACACCTCAAGGTGACAACATCCCGTAGTCATATAGGCTCACTTTTCCATGCACCAATAACATAGTGAAATATGAAACCTTGATCACAAGACTCAGATTGGCTATACAATGGCATCTAAAAGAGCTATAGGTATATGGATATTCTTAGCTAATCATTCGGCAAGTCACCGATGAGTACCAAACTAAGGATGATAAGCTCATGCCATATAAAAGGATGGTGGATAGTTACAAAGAATCATTTACAATTATCACCTTTGAGCAATTACCTAGAGGTCAAAATTGAGCTGCTGACGCAATGGCTACAATTGCATCTCTCCTGGATCTTCCACGAAATTCCACACGCTACGAGCTCATGGTAGAACAACTTTGGATCCCCGCTTATGACATCCCCAAAATTGAAATGATATGTCGCCTTGTTGGTTCTGAATCCCCATGGTACGATGAGTTCTTCACTTACCTTCGTGATCACACACTTTCTCCCAACCAATCCAATAACCAATGCAAAACCTTCATCTACCAAACTGCTCAATACACCATCATTGTTGTAACCCTATACCAGTGAAGTCTTGATGGTACTCTCCTTCGATGTCTGGAACAAGATGAGATAACAAAGGCCTTGGAAGAGGTACATGAAGGAATTTGTGGGGCTCACTCAAGCGGCCCTTCACTCACAAAGAAGATCATGCACACTAGATACTATTGGTCATTCATGGAAAAAGACTCTACTATTTTGTCAGAAAATGCAAGAAGTGCCAAGTTCATGGAGACTTGATACATGCACTAGCACAGGAATTGTAACCAATCACAACACCATGGCCCTTTTGTCAATGGGGACTTGACCTTGTGGGTAACATTCATCCATCTTCATCAAATGGCCACAAATTTATCATTACTACCACCAAATACTTCACAAAGTGGATCGAAGCCATTCCACTTACCCAAGTCACTGGTAAGCAGATCACCTCATTCAACCTTAATTACATCATCTGTCAGTATGGTCTACCCATGTCCATCATCACAGATAATGGGATTCCTTCTAAAAATCTAGATGTCCATGAGCTTTGTGAGAAGTTTCACATCCAACACTGTTTTTCCACCCCTTATTACCCACAAGGTAATGGTCAGGCCAAAGCATCAAACAAGAATATATTGAGAATCCTTAAGAAGACAGTCAATGATGTTGGCCGTGATTGGCACATTCAATTAAATCCAACACTATGGGCATATCGAACTAGCATTCGAACCCCTACAGGCACAACTCCCTACTCACTGGTCTATGGCGCAAAAGCCATCCTTCCTATTGAGCTTGAGCTACCATCTCTATGGGTTTCCTTGCATAATCTGATAGATGATGAAGCATACCAAATCTCATGTCTTCAAGACTTGGAGCTACTTGATGAAAGGCAACAAGCTGCATAGAACCACCTCAAGAGCTATCAACAATGAATGAGTAGAGGCTATAATCATCGGGTTAAACCTCATACATTTGAGGTAGGTGAGCTTGTTCTCAGATAAAATCCTTGTAACCAACCACATAGAGAACATCAGGGAGAATTTGAATCAAACTAGCTGGATCCATAAGTTATCACTGCTGTATTTGGGTCTGGGGCATATTAGTTGGCAACTTTAGAAGGAGAACCACTAGCAGATCCGATCAACAACATGCACCTCAAATGGTTTCATACATAAGCTATGCAAAGCATCATGCTCCATCATATATCAGAAAATATCAACAACATTCAGAAAAATGTCGTGAAGAAAATACAAAAAAATCAAAATAGTAAAGAAAAATCATGCATCCAAACGGTGAAAACCACTATAGTGGCACCTTAGGTAAGTACGGTGGTGAAAACCTAGAAAATAGGCACCACTCATAAAGGCTATGGATCCATTGTCTTTTAAACTTGTTGTGATCACATCCATTGCATCCATTTATCCATCATTCAAACCATGACTTGTTATTGATCTGCAATCCAGGTTAGTATTTCATGTGTCCTACATCTCGCTTTCATAGTGGCATCTAAACTGGGGGCAATACTCTTAACCTATTGATGGAAGTGGATTCTACATTACTGGTGATTCATTGAGTTCTTCATTCAACATTGGCTGGAAATAATACCAAAAACATTCGTAAAACTAGAAAATACCAAATACATTAAAAAACACTCACAAAATCCAAAAACATGATAAAACATAAAAAATCAATCAAAAACACGACAACGCATAAATCCTTTGTACATACACATCACAACAGACACCAAACAAACATTTTGAGCTGCCCACATAATGATCACTTATCAAATCAACCAACCAATCAAAATAGATACAAACAATTGTCTTAGCAAGGATGCATCCTTCCTTACAAAACCAAGACATGGTAACATTTTCTTTGACAAGAAAATTCTGATTAAGCTATCAAGTACTTGGTCAGTTTGTTAGTTATTTTATTCATTTATATCAGGTTCCTATGCTACTTCGGGATATCCACAAGTATTAGAGTGGCTGAGATGGTTCCTACATATCGTTTTGTTTGCTATCTGCAGATTGTTCCAATGAAGTTCTGGGGTATGTACTGATGGTGTCTATGTGGGAAGTTCACTAAGCTATGCCATCTTATGCAAAACCTAGTCATAGATCACTATGACTTACTGACTACAACATATATCTTGACCATCTGCACATGAACCAGAATGTAGGGTCACTTTTCCTTGTCTATAAATGCTTGCTTATAGGTGAAATGCTCCAAACTTGGTTCCTACTACCTCAGCCAAGAATGATACTACCATGCTCGATGAGGAAAATAAAACACTATAAATACTCTAAGGAACGTCATTTCATCTCATCTATATATATTGCATTTCGTTGCATTCCATCCATCCATACATCCTATTGTTGCATATCATTCATACATAGTAATAACAATGCATACTCTATTTTTCTCCTCTTACATAGGAATGGGTCCTAGGTCCTCCATACCTTCTATCTAACATTGAATCCCCCCATCACGCTCCCCATCTAGGTCATCATCATAATCCCTTCATCGGTTCCCATCAACCCAAACAAGCCACATTCATCACCATCCATCTCTAATAGGAGGGGTTGTGTTTCCCATCCTAAGTCATCAACCCAATCAAACCAGTTACTCTGTCTACACAAGAACATCGACTCACACACACCTAGACTATCAACATATACTTTTTGTTCAAGTATCTTTGGGTCGCAACAGGTAATCGATCATGGCAAACCTAGACTACAATAGGCATTTCTCCTAATGACCTAGTCTCAATGGGGCTACTATGATTCATCATGAATAACCTACAACGTCAACACTATCAATTGATCAACCAATCACACACAATCAAAATGGACAATTACATCAATTGTCTAAGTCACAACAAGTCACTTTGATTCAATTACTCAAACTTTATCCTATCCAAGTGAACAATTGACATCAACTGTCATGCTTTGACTTGATCAAGGAAATTTAACCGATTGCACCAGATTGTCCAACCAATTTTAATCAATTGTACAGTATCAATCAAAAATCACAAACACCGCATTTGCACCGAATCTCCTGTATGACCTAAGGGTACTCACTAGCTTGCCGCTTCTCCATATTCCCCTCATTTTCTCCCATTCTTTCACCGTTATTTCTAATTTCTTCTATTCTACCTCCCCTCCACTTCTTGTTCTTTTTTGAGAGATCACCTGATTTTTCAAAAATATCGGCCCATCTCTTGAGGGGGCATACCACCCATTAAAGTAACATTTATGGGGCATATTACTTCATGCCTATTTTTCTTTCTTTGAAATGACACGATAAACCACACCATCTCAAAGAGGGGCAAATGTAGTCACATAAATCTGTCCACTTAATTAAATGAATATTTACTATTTATTTAATTATTTAACCCTCAATAACCAATTAATTAAATTAATATTTAATTAATTCATCCTCAACTCCTTCTCCTATTAATTAAATAAATTATTGAATTTATTTAAATTAATTCATTAAGCTACATTCTAAATCAATTAAATGAATAAAACATATTTATTTATTTTATCCCCCTTTCCCCTTTTAAATAATAAAAGATTTATTTAAATCACTAAACTACCCCCCCCCCCCCCCTTGCATTCTCCTACAAATGCAAGTTTCAATCACAATTGAAATAAATTAATTTTATTCTAATCAAAATCCTATTTTCCCTCACCCACCAAACCCACTTGCAATCTTAAATCCCCTTCTAGACTCTTCTAACCACTTTCTGAATTCTTCTAATCATTCCTAAATCAGCCTAATCCATCTCCTAAATATTGTCACATTCCTAAGCAAGTTGAAGTCACTTCTCAACATTGGTATTTTGGTATGGTTTTGTCATTGATGTCAACACCTATCAACACTTATCAACTCTGGCACTTTGGAGGATCACCAATGTTCACTAGCAAGCGACCTATGCACAGTCACCGGTATCTGGTACACTAGCATGATATAATGTTCACCAGCACTTGGAATGATATGGAAAACACCTAGTTATGTCGAAGAAATCGGTTGGACACTTTGTCTTGGAGATTTATTCATTGCTATATTCGTGTTTGCATATTTGTTGTTACCGACAAATAGGTCCAAGTTATGCATCAATAGGCTTATCTATTCCAGATTAGCATGACATGCTTTGGAGATGATTTTGTTGTTATTGTAAATGCATTAAGCCGACATGTTGAATCGGATATTGCATCGGCTATTGATTTACTTGTAATTTTTTTATTGTAATATCTTTTAGAGCCGACCTACTAAAATTGGTCTTAGGTTATGGTATATATGTAAGATCAATATGTGATAAGGATAAGGAATTGTAAGAAGGTATATGCGAGAATAAGCAGAGCTATACACGCAAACATCATTTGAAGGTGAAGCAAGGTATTTATAAAGACTATCAGAACTACACCTGTACTGAATCCAGCATATGAAGATGCTATTTTGAGCAGTACATTCTTATTGGATTTAACCATCCAATTGTAGTCAGTGTGACTCCTATTTGTGTTTGAGTAGTGAGCTCTAGGCGCTTGGCCTTTCTGCATGTGCAGACCCCATTTTGTATATACATACTATCTACAGTAGTATCATCTGATTGTGGGTAAGGTTTGCCATCGTGGTTTTTCCCCTTACAGGGTTTCCACGTACAAATATTGGTGTTATGTGTTGTGGATGTTATTTTCTTTCTATTTCATGCATTAATCTTTACTGGTACTGTAATTAACTGATAAAATGGTCTATTGGCATAAAGTTTGGTTTACTGGTATTAAGCATTAATGTTGGTTAAGTTGTATTTTGGTTTGAATTTATTTGACAACTGATTCACCCCTGATAGTTTTGATACTAATTGTTAAGTACAGATGCCAAGCTAACAAGATGAGAGGAGGGGGTGAATCATACAAACTTAATCTTCAATATATTCAACAGATTCAACCTCGGTAGCTTAAACAAATATATATAATCAAAACTATAAAACATGCAACCTTAAGAACACATAATCATAACAACACTCAGAACACCAGATTTAACGTGGAAACTCAAATAGGGAAAAACCACTGTGGGATTTTAGACCCACTAAGAAATATACTCTTCTAGAGTATGCTCAGTTAAAAGAAAATCCTGTTAAAGATTACAAACACATTGCTAGATGTGACCCGGTTAAGGGATTTCCCTCAGATTTATTAGGATCTTCACCTTATTAGAAGTGACCTTGTTAAAGGGTTTCAAACACTCAATCAGAATGTCACATTGCTAGAGGGTTTTACAAATAAGACTGTTAAGTCCACTCGGTTAAGAGATTTTCTGTCACTTTACAAAATAACAGTAATAAAATATATCTGCAACTTCACATCAAAAAATGCTTAAGCAGATTCTTATTTTCTCAATACAATCTAGTCATAGGACTTATCTTGTCCCTCTGTTGGGCTCTATATTTTGTTAATCAAATAGGTCTTCAAGCTTCTGTGCTCGGTAATCACTATGTAGCATCCCTGTGCTTACGTTTGCCCGCATGCATTGTGTATCAATAGTTCCTTATTTATAAACAATTTGCTAACCGCTGAGTCTCCTTGATCACATTTCCCATGATCAATCATAGCCATCAGATCTTCAATCTTGACTAGGTTCAATGTATCCTTCGATCAGAAAACATTTTACCTCACCTTGGAACTTGCATATATTTCTTGGAACTTGTGCTAGGGTATTGCGGTTTAATCTGAGCTGTAGATTTTCCTATCGATCTTCCATTGCCATAGATTCTTTAACAAACTTCATACATATTGTATCAATCATTTAATCATAACCAACTCATCAGCTTCCATCATTAAATAACGCATGTATACATCCAATGCATTCTGTTATTACTCAGTTGCAACTCGATAAATACTAAACTTCACTTGGTAGACATTCCACTTTCATTAACGGGTAGTGATAACCTTAGGGTTTACCAACTAGGTTCCTTAGGTTTTACCGACTAGGTTCCTTTCTCAGTAACATAGTATAGTATTAACCTTACAAACAATAGCATATGTAGGATATCAAAACAATCTAAACAACATGATCTCATCATTGTCTAACTTGGTAATAGTTGCCCATTGAATAACTTATTCCTCCCCTTATTCATCACATTCTTTTTGTGTCTTTTACCGACATCTTAATTCTCTTCAAAACATACTTCTTAAGATATGGCAACATCCTACTAAATCAGAAAATCATTTTCTTGACATCAATGACAAAATAATATTGTGAAGACAGTAAACATCCTTAATCAGTTATATCCGTAATTATCAACAACCTTCTCAATATCCCAATTGAAATGCCAACAATCTCTTATTGTCTGTTATAATGCCAACAATCTCTTATTGTTTGTTATAATGCCAACAATCTTCCTCTTTGGCATTGATGGCAAAACCAATTGATTTGACCTAAAAAAAAATTGAATTTCAGATTGTTGTGATTGTGATTACTCAGATTGCTGAAATGCTCTCCCCCTGTCATTAGTCTTCTCCCCCTTTGACAACAATGCCAAAAGAAAACTAATACATAATTGCTTCCTGTGTGAAGTAATTCCTTTGCTGTTCGGTATCAACTTAGTATCAGTTAGAGCATTTTATCTTCAATTCATGTTCCTTATTTTTGTTTCCTACACACCTTTAGAAAACATCCTAAAGTGTGTAAATCAGCATCAACTCCTAAAAGATATTCTTTAGAGTCATCAAATTGATGCTTTCACCGAACTTGGTTAGTGAGTAGAAGACAGGGGTAGGACCCCTAACTTACTTCTGAGATACTCAAAAGTGTCCCTTGGCAGTGGCTTGGTGAAAATATCTGCTATTTGTTCCTTTGAACTAACATACTCCAACACCACTTTCTTCTGTTAAGCTTCTTCTCTGAGATAATGATATTTGATAGAGATTTGCTTTGTCTTAGAGTGCATAACAGGATTCTTTGAAATGTTAATGACACTAGTATTATCACATAATATAGTTACTGGCTCGGTAACTTTCTCATTTATGCCTTAAAATAGTTGTTTGATCCATGCTATATTGGTACAATTTAATGCTGCAACAACATATTCAGCTTCTGCTATAGACTGTGAAATACATCCTTGTTTCTTGCTAAGCCAACTCACTAGTCTTTCTCCTAAAAGGAAAGCTCCACCACTTGTGATTTTCCTATCATCTATGTTGCCTGCCCAATCAGCATCAGTATAAACTTTTAAATCAAAGTCATTTCCTTTCTGATATACTAAGCCATAATCCTCAGTACCTTTCAAGTATTTGAAAATTCTCTTGATTATTGTCATGTGTTTTTCCTTGGGATCTGCAAACAATCTTGCAACTATACCTACTGCATGTGCTATGTCTGGCCTGCTATGAACACATATTGCAACTTTCCAATCATAGATCGATAAAGTGTCTCATCAACAGATGCAGATTCATCATTCTTTGATAGTTTATAGTTGGTAGTCATAGGAGTACTTACTGGTTTTGAATCCTCCATTCCAAAATTTTTCAAGATTTCCTTTATGTACTTGGATTGAGTTATGAAAATCTCATCTTTCATTTGTAGTATCTGTAGACCTATAAAATACTTTATCTCACTGATTAATGACATCTCAAATTCTTTGCTCATTTCATTTCCAAAGTTCTTGCATAAAGAGTCATTTCCACCAAAGATAATATCATCAACAAATATGGTTGAGATCAATATTCCATTTTCATCATTCTTCATGTACATATTGCTATTTTCACTTGTTCTTATAAAACCAATATTGATTAAATAAGAGTGCAATCTTTCATACCATGCTTTAAGTGCTTGTTTCAGACCATATAAAGCTTTGTTCAATTTACATACCTGATCTTTATTCTCTCCTTCAACAAATCCTTCAGGTTGTTCAATAAAAACTTCTTCTTCTAATATACCATTCAGAAATGCAGATTTGACATCCATTTGATATACTTTGAAATTTTTGTTAGCAGCGTATGCCAACAATGTTCTTACTCCTTCAAGTCTTGCCACAGGTGCAAAAGTCTCACCATAATCAATTCCCTCTTCTTGAGCATATCCTTTGCAAATTAGTCTTGCTTTATTTCAAATGACCTCACCTTTTTTATTAAGCTTGTTTCTAAAAATCCACTTTGTACCGATTACATTTTTGTCCTTCGGTCTTGAGACCAATGTCCATGTGTCATTCTTCTTGATTTGATCAATCTCTTATGTCATAACATTTATCCAATCTTCACTATTAAATGCCTCTTTCACTATCCTTGGTTCAAATTCAGATATCAGACGTGTTTTGTCTCAGTTTGTTTCTTGTCATGATTAGATCATCCTTATCTCCTATAATCTGACTTGATGGATGATTCCTTCTGACATACTTGGCTAATATAGGCTCAGTAGGCTCTGTATGATCTTCTTCATCACTCGGTAACTGGATATTTTCTTCATTTCTTTCAACAGTTTTCTCGGTAGGACTTCTTGGTTGAACATATACAAATCCTTCATCATTTCTTTATGCAAATTCATCAATTTTCACATTTGCTCTTTCTATTATTTTGTTAGATGATTTGATCAGACATTTAAATGCTTTACTTCTAGAAGAATAACCAAGAAATGTTTCTTCTTCACTTTTTTGATCAAACTTTCCATTTCTATCATCTTTGTGTACATAGCATCTACTTCCAAATATTTTAAAATAACTTACATTAGGTTTCTTGTCATACTAGATTTCATATGGTTTCTTCAAGGTTCCTTTCTTCAGTTGTACTCGGTTCAGGCTGTAAACTACAGTGCTGATTGCTTCTCTCCAAAATGTTTGAGGTACCTTCTTTTCTATCATCAAGGTTCTTGCACAATCCACAATTGATCTGTTTCTTCTCTCGGCTATCCCATTTTGTTGGGGTGATTTCAGTGCAGGTACTTGCCTCTTTATACTATGATCATTGCAGTATAAGTTAAATTCATTAGAAGTGAACTCACCTCCTCTATCAGATCTAAGACATTTCAGTTGTCTTCCTATTTCATTTTCAACTCTTGCCTTGTACCATTTAAACTTTTGAAAAGCTTCTGATTTTTCTTTTAAAAGCATAATTGACATCATCCTTAAATAATCATCCACAAATAATATGAAATATTTATCACCATAATAGCTTTGAACTTTCAGGACCACAAAGATCAGTGTGCAGAAGATCTAAAATTCCCTTAGAAGTGTAGGAATTACTTGTAAAGATTGATCTTGTCATCTTACCCATCTGGCATCCTCGACACATAGCATTCTCAGGTTTTTCCAAATTCGGTAAACCTCTTACTCGGCGTTTCTTACTTATTTTGATCAAATTATCAAAATTTACATGACAGAACCTTTTATGCCATAACCAGGTATCATCTATCTTTGCATAAAGACAATTATTCTAAGTTGAGTCAAGGTGAAATGTGTTACCTTTTGTTTGTGTCCCGGTAGTTGCTAACTTCCCATGCTTGTCATAAACTTTAACAATTCCTTTCTGAAATTCTATTCGGTAACCTGTGTTGTTTAGTTGTGCTACACTCAACAAGTTGTATTTCAAACCTTCAACCCAATAAACATCATTACATTTAGCATTGTCAAGAAGTGTTATAGATCCTTTACCTCTCACTGGACATGGTGCATCATTACCAAATCTTACATAACCTCCATCATAATCTTCTAACATAACAAACTTGTGTTTATCACCTGTCATGTGATGTGAGCATCCACTATCTATGATCCAAGAATCATTAGTATTTATGTGAGATATTAAAGCTTTTTCTTCATACCTTTCTTCATCTAATCCATCTTTGATAGCCACATAAACTACTTCCTCTGTATAAGTTTCATCTGATTTATCATCATTTGATTCCTCATCGGCTATTAGGCATGATTTTCTATCTCTTCTTCTGAAGTCTCGATATCCTTTCTAATGATTATTTTTCTGTCTGTCATCTCGGTAATCTCTCTTTTTGGTAGAATCTTTGTCAAGGTAGTTAGAAGCCATATGTCTTATCTTATCACAATTGAAACATTTCAATTGTAGTTTTCCTTTATACTTACCTTTGCCTCTTGGTAACCTTCTAGCTAATAGGGCTTCAAACTCTTCTTGCTTTCTGATTTCTTCATACAATTTGTGTACTTCTTCCATGTTCTTATGAAATCTTTCACTTGCTCTATTGTGATTCCCTTCAGAATACTTACTCATTCTATTATTGTAATCATTAGATTCACCAAGATGAAAAGAACTGAATGCAGATTCAACTTTATTAACTGAAGACCCACTGTTATCAAAATTACTTAATTCAAATGCATGTAGCTTACCAATAGTAGCATCCAAAGAAACTAGCATATTGGGTATAGACCTCAATTCATTGATTGCAAAGACTCAGATTGCATAAGCAGGTAGAAGGGTTCTCAATAACTTACTTGTGACATCCTTTTCTTCAATGGTTCCTCCTGTTCCTTTGATTTGATTGACAATCTCCTTTAACCTTGTATTGTACTGGGTTATGTTCTCACCTTCATTCATCCTCATAGATTCAAGTTGTCCTCTTAGACTATCCACTTATTCTCTTTGAACATGTTCATCACCACCATACACAGATATGAGCATGTCCCACATTGCCTTGGCATCATTGCAACCTTCTAGATCATTAAACTCTAAGTCGGTCAATGTAGATGTTATTTCAATCATTGCTTGAATATGTTCTTTCTTTGCCTTTATCTCTTCCATTGTCAATGGATAGGTACTAGGTGTAATGAAATCATTCTCCAGATAATATACAACATATTCTCCAACTCTTGATAGGTGCAGCTTCATCCTTTTCTGCCATGTAGAGAAGCTTGACTTGTTCAGCTTCGGTGCATCCCTCTTATACATCTTTGGATCTTTTCTTCAAGTACCTTTAAACTTTTTTTTCGGAGTCCAAAGCTCTAATACCAATTGATAGTTCTGATACTAATTGTTAAGTACAGATGCCAAGCTAACAAGATGAGAGGAGGGGGTGAATCATACAAACTTAATCTTCAATATATTCAACAGATTCAACCTCGGTAGCTTAAATAGATATATGTAATCAAAACTATAAAACATGCAACCTCAAGAACACATAATCATAATAACACTCATAACACTAGATTTAACATGGAAACCCAAATAGGGAAAATCACTGTGAGATTTCAGACCCACTAAGAAATAAACTCTTCTAGAGTATGCTCGGTTAAAAGCAAATCTTGTTAAAGATTACAAACACATTGCTAGATGTGGCTCGGTTAAGGGATTTCCCTCAGATCTGTTAGGATGTTCACCTTGTTAGAAGTGACCTTGTTAAAGGGTTTCAAACACTCAATTAGAATGTCACGTTGCTAGAGGGTTTTACAAATAAGACTATTAAGTCCACTCGATTAAGATATTTTCTGTCACTTTACAAAATAACAGTAATAAGATATATTTGCAACTTCACATCAAAAAATGCTAAAGCAGATTCTTATTTGCTCAATACAATCTAGTCATAGGACTTATCTTGTCCCTCTGCTGGGCTCTATACTCTGTTAATCAAATAGGTCTTCAAGCTTCTGTGCTCGGTAATCACTATGTAGCATCCCTGTGCTTACATTTTCCTGCATGCATTGTTTATCAACAACTCCTTATTTATAAACAATTTGCTAACTGCTGAATCTCCTTGATCACATTTCCCATGATCAATCATAGCCATCAGATCTTCAACCAAGTTCAATGTATCCTTAGATCGGAAAATGTTTTACCTCACCTTGGAACTTGCATATATTTCTTGGAACTTGTGCTAGGGTATTGCGATTTAATCTGAGCTGTAGATTTTCCTGCTGATCTTCCATTTCCATAGATTCTTTAACAAACTTCATACACGTTGTATTAATCATTTAATCATAACCAGCTCATCAACTTCCATCATTAAATAACGCATTCATACATCCAATGCATTCTATTATTATTCGGTTGCAACTCGATAAATAGTAAACTTCACTCGGTAGACATTCCGCCTTCATTAACCAATAGCGATAACCTTAAGGTTTACCGACTAGGTTCCTTAGGTTTTACCGACTAGGTTCCTTGCTCGGTAACATAGTATAGTATTAACCTTACAAACAATAGCATATGTAGGATATCAAAATAATCTAAACAACATGATCTCATCATTGTCTAACTTGGTAATAGTTGCCCACTAAATAACTTATTCCTCCCCTTATTCATCACATTCTTTCTGTGTCTTTTACCGACATCTTAATTATTTTCAAAACATACTTCTTAAGATATGGCAACATCCTACTAAATCAGAAAATCAATTTCTTGACATCAATGACAAAATAATTTTGTGAAGACAGTAAACATCCTTAATTAGTTATATCCATAATTATCAACAACCTTCTCAATATCCTAATTGAAATGCCAACAATCTCTTATTGTCTGTTATAATGCCAACAAACTTCCCCTCTCAGTTGTCTTTGGGACCTAACAATTGGTATCAGAGCTTAGTCCTCTTTTTGCAGAAGTTTAACAACTTGAGGAGATCCAATGTCTACTAACTATTTCAAGAAGGAGAGTCCTAAACTTGATGGAACCAACAATGGAATGTGGAAGATCAAAATGGAGACACATCTAAATTGCATTGGAAAGGACATCTGGGATGTTACAAAGAATGTCTATACAACTCCTACAACCAGTCAGCCTAATCCACCAAACTTGGCTAAAGATGAGGAAAATGATTGCAAAGCAAGAGAAGCACTTTTGAGCACATTAACAAATCAAAAAATCATGGGATTACTAGATAGGTTTTTTGCTAAAGCTATTTGGGATCACTTGGAAACATTGAATGAAGGAGATTCGACAGTCAAAATTGCAAAAATTGAAAGCTTCTGGGTCAAGTATGAAAATCTAAAAATGGAAGAAGCTGAAAGGATTTCTGCTTTTATGGAAAGAGTAAATGAAATTGTTCTGGGTATTAAATGTTGTGGAGGAACCTTAAGTGAAGATGAAATTGTTTCAAAAGTTTTAAGAGGATTGCCACCGGCATATAAGATGAAAGCTACTACTATAAATGAGTTGAGAATAATGCCTAATACATCAGTAACTAGGGATACATTGATTGGAAAACTTTCAGCTTTTGAAATTGAGGAATTTGGTCCTGTTGCTACTATAAAGATAGATTTAGCTTTTAAGGCATCAACATGATCTACACCATCATTTGAAAAATCTGATTGGAAAGCCTTTTATGCAAGAGAACTTGAGGAAAGCAGGAGAGAAAATGAAGAACTTAAAGAACGCGAGGCACTATTTGCAAGGAAAATGCCTAAAGGTCCAGTTGGGAGTAAGTATGAAGGTAAAACACCCTTTAAATGTTTTAACTATAATAAGATTGGTCATATGGCTTCTAGATTCCCTGATAGACATGCTAGACTAAGAGAAGATGCTAGAAGAACATACAAGCCTAACCTAAATACCAGAGATACAGATTTAAGAAGAATAAAGATAAATCTTGTTATCTCACTGATGAAGGAGTCACTGATGATTTTGATGAAGAACTGGTAGAAAATGGATGGGTTTTTGTTGCTATAATAGAAGATCATTTGACACCTACTATTCAACCAGTAGGGTAGGCCTTGGAAGCTAAAGTTGAAGTTAAGGATGAATGGATCACTGATTGAGGATGTTCACATCACATGACTGGTGATAAAGGTAAATTCTTGAACTTTCAGGAATATAATGGAGGTCTGGTAAAATTTGGAGATGACAAAGCTTGTTTAATCAAAGGAAAAGGTACAATATCTCTTGATGGAAAGCATAATATTGACAATGTTTACTATGTAGAAGGTTTAAAGCATAATCTTTTGAGTGTTGGTCAATTAGTTGAGAAAGGATTTCAGTTACAATTCAAGAATGGTAAATGCAAAATTATGAACAGAACTGGTTTGGAAATTGCAACTGGTAATCAAACTAGAGGTAACATCTTTCATTTGAATAACAGTGAAAAGACATGCTTGATTGCATATGTTGATGAAAGTTGGCTATGGCATAAGAGACTCTATCATGTAAATTTTGATTGCATGGTAAAAATCAGTACTACTAAGGCAGTCAGAGATCTACCTAAGATTATCAAACCTCACAATCCGCTATGTAAGGAATGTCAATTTGGAAAACAAGTTAGAGAATCTTTTAAAAGTATTCTAGAAAAATCAAATAATTCTCTTGACTTAATTCACACTGATTTATGTGGTCTAATTAGAGCTAAAAGCTTAGAAGGTGATAGATATTTCATGCTAATCATTGGTGACTATTTAGAATTTGTTGGGTTACTTTTCTCAGAGAAAAATCAGAAGCACTTGGAAAGTTCAAACTATTCAAAGCAATGGTAGAGAATGAAACCAGTAAGAAAATCAAATGTATGAGATGAAATCAAGGAGGAGAATTCACATCTTAGGAATTTAATACATTCTGTAAAGTGAATGGAATTAGATGATAGTTATCAGCACCCCAAACACCACAACAGAATGGAGTTGTAGAAAGGAAAAATAGAACTATCTTGGATGCAGCCAGAAGTATGTTATCTGAAGCAAATCTACCACATGTATATTGGAGAGAGGCAGTAAGTACAATGGTCTACACATTCAACAAAGTTCACATCAAAGGAGAAACTGGCAAGACCCCTCATGAACTATGGTTTGGTATTACTTCTACTCTTAAAATATTTTAGAATATATGGAAGTAAATGCTTTATTAGAAGAGATGAGTATATTGGCAAATTTGATCCTAGAAGTGATGAAGGAATATTTCTTGGTTATTCATCTAAAAGCAAGGCATATAGATGTTTTAACAAGAGATTGCATAAAATTGTTGAGAGTATAAATGTGAAGATTGATGAACAGTTTAGAGGAACTTTAAGGTATATAGACTCTGAACCGACAACATAGATACTGACAAATGAACCTTCATTGAATCCACCAGTACGGAATGAAGATACAGTTACACCGATATCATCTAAAAATTCCATTGTAACTGAGGAAAAACAACAAACAAAGACATCTCGGTATGTAAGACTAAATCACTCTAAAAATCAGATAATTGGGAACAAGTATCAACGAGTTATGACAAGAGGAAGATTGTCAAATGAAGAGGTATGTCTTATTTCTCAAATTGAACCATCATCAATAAATGAGGCATGTGAAGATAAACATTGGATTAAAGCTATGGAAGAAGAATTAGAACAAATTGAGAAGAATAATACATGGACATTAGTTCCCCTGCCTAAAGACAAAAATGTGATTGGAACAAAATGGGTATTCAGAAACAAACTCAATGAAGTTGGTAAGGTAATTAGAATTAAAGCAAGACTAGTGTGTAAGAGATATTCTTAGAAAGAAGGAATGGATTATAATGAAACCTTTGTACCGGTAGCTAGAATTGAGGCAGTCAGATTATTCTTGGCTTTTGCAGCACACAATAACTACAAAGTATATCAAATGGATATTAAATGTGCATTTTTGAATGGAGATCTTGAAGAAGAAGTTTACATTGAGCAACCTGATGGATTTTCTTTGACAGATAACAAAGATATGGTTTCTAGGTTAAAGAATGCTTTGTATGGGTTGAAGCAAGCTCCAAGAGCTTGGTATGCTAGATTGGATAAGTATCTTTTGAAGATTGGATTTTCTAAAGGTAATGCTAAAAACAAATTATACTAAAAAGTGACTAATGATGAAATCTTGGTTATAGAAGTTTTTGTTGATGATATAATCTTTGGAGGAGAAGATGGATTATGTAAAGACTTTTCTATTGAAATGCAACAAGAATTTGAAATGTCTATGATTGGAGAGATAAAATTCTTTTTAGGATTGCAGATTTCACAGACTGATAAAGGTATATTCTTGAGTCAATCCAAATACTTGAAAGAGTTACTAAAGAAATTTGGGATGGAGAACTCTAAACCGGTAAGCACACCTATGACTACAAATGACAAATTATCACTAAGGGATGAATCTACACTTGTTAATCTGAATAGGTACAAATCTATGATAGGAGGCCTACTATATTTGACACAAACAAGACCTAATATTATGAATGCAGTATGTATTGTTTCAAGATTTCAGAGTAATCCTAGAGAAAATCATGAATTAGCAGTAAAAAGGATTTTCCGGTACTTACAAGGTACTACAAATCTTGGCTTATGGTATCCTAGAGATGAAAACTTTGAATTATGCACATACACAGATGCAAATTGGGTAGGAGATGTGGATGATAGAAAAAGCACCACCGGTGGAGCATTTTTTCTTGGAAGCAGATTAATTTCCTGGTTAAGCAAGAAACAAAGTTGTACATCTTTATCAATAGTAGAATCAAAATATGTTGTAGCAACAACTAACTATATACAAGTATTATGGCTTAAGAAAATGTTGAAGGACATAAAGGTAAAATGCAAGGAACCTATAACTATCTATTGTGATAACATTGCAGCAATTGATATATCTAAGAATCCGGTATTACACTCTAAAACTAAACATGTTTCTATCAAACTGAATTTTCTGAAAGAGAATGTCGAAGTAAAAGAAGTAAAATTGGTTTATGTGAATACTAAAGAGAAGATTGCAAATATTTTCACTAAACCTCTGCCTAAAGAGACCTTTGAATATCTTAGAGATCAGCTTGGGGTCATACCCCCATCGGTAGAGACTTAGATAGTTGATGTTTGTCATCAACTGATAGAATTAACAGAGAAATATTTTACTCCAGCTTTGATGAGGAGAGCTACTTCTCAGGGGGAGTAGTTGGCATACTGAATTGGTTGGTATTTTGTATTTGCATCTGGTTTTGTATTGGATTTGGCATTTGATGTCAAAGGGGGAGAGATATCTATGGAAAAACACATTATCTTTTGGGGAGAGATTGCTACTTTAAGATGATTGATTACTCTCTGTATCTGAATTTTGATTTCTGGTCATGATCTCTTTTGGGAGATGTTGGGTTTTGGTATTTGGCATTTCTATTTTGGCACTTTGATGGTTTTTCCTTCTTGTGTTGCCATCAATGCCAAAGGGGGAGATTGTTGGTATTTTGGTATGTTTTTGTCATTGATGTCAACACCTATCAACACTTATCAACTTTGGCAATTTGGAGGATCAACAATGTTCACCGACAAGCAAGTGACTTATGCACAGTCACTGGTATCTGGTATACTGGCAGGATATAATGTTCACCGACACTTGGAATGATATGGAAAACACCTAGTTATGTCGAAGACATTGGTTGGACACTTTATCTTGGAGATTTGTTCATTGGTATATTCATGTTTGCATATTTGTTGTTACTGACAAATAGGTCCAGGTTATGCACCGACAAGCTTATCTATTCCAGATCAGCACAACACACTTTGGAGATGATTTTGTTGTTATTGTAAATGCATTAAGCTAACATGTTGAATTGGATATTGCATCGGCTATTGATTTACTTGTAATTATTTTATTGTAATATCTTTTAGAGTCGACCTACTAAAATTGGTCTTAGGTTATGGTATATATGTAAGATCTTATTTGTAAGATCGATATACAATAGGGATAAGGAATTGTAAGAAGGTATATGCAAGAATAAGCAGAGCTATACACGCAGACATCATTTGAAGGTGAAGCAAGGTATTTGTAAAGATAATTAGAACTACACCAGTACTGAATCCAACATATGAAGATGCTATTTTGAGCAGTACATTCTTATTGGATTTAACCATCCAATTGTAGTCAGTGTGACTACTATTTGTGTTTGAGCAGTGAGTTCTAGGTGCTTGGTCTTTCTGCATGTGCAAACCCCATTTTCTATACACATACTATCTGTAGTAGTATCATCTGATTGTGGGTAACTTTTCCCACCATGTTTTTTCCCCTTACAGGGTTTCCATGTACAAATATTGGTGTTATGTGTTGTGGATGTTATTGTCTTTCTATTTCATGCATTAATCTTTATTGGTACTATAATTAACTGATAAAACTATCTACCGGCATAAAGTTTGGTTTACCGGTATTAAGCATTAAGGTTGGTTAAGTTTCTTTTTGGTTTGAATTTATTTGACAACTGATTCACCCCCCCCTCTTAGTTGTCTCCGGGACCTAACACTCAAAGCCTCCAAAGTCTTTGAAAATCATTTAATGCTTTATGTATTCAACAAGTTAACCCCTAAAGTCTTCCAAACCACTAATGGCTCTTCCATGACCATTAATGGCTCTTACATAACCATTTATGGCTAATTCCACTTGCCCACATGGTTAGAGGCTTTACCTCTAACTCAACCTCCATTTAACTCATGTGTCTCCTCAAGCATTCATTTCTTTGACCATGATTATCCCCACTAACTCTTGCACAAGAGTTTATCCATTGGATAAAGGCATTATTCATTGGATAATGACTTTATTCATTCAACTCAAGCCTAAACTTTCCTCCCAAACTAACCTTCAAGTCATGTCAAGAATTTAATTCTTCTTCCCTCTCCTCTCAAGCCATCTCATGATGACATTTGTCATCTTAGGATTGGGTTGAAAGCCCTTACATGGATCATAAATATTTCAATCTTGACCCTTGTTGAGATTACTCAATCTCAACCATCCATTTCTCTGTTTTTCCTATAAATAGAGCCCATTCCTTTATAATCCAAATTTAAAATTTTTGCATGCCTCTAAGTTATAGTGAATTTGAGAGAGCATTTTAGAGTAAAATGATAATCCACATTGTCTTTTGGTTAAAATTGATAATAGCTTAATTAACTCATGTTTTCTCATTCTTAGCTTACATTTTCATATTTTCATAATCATCTTCAATCTTGAATCTCCATAAGACTTCCATAGTAGTGCAAAGCTGAGAGCTACACTCATGTGGAACTTGGAGAGGAGAGGAATAAGGGAGGAGTAGCTATGAGCATATTGGTTAGCATTTGGAGGAGTGTAGTTTATCTCTTTTATATTTGCATCTTTCCATTTCATGTTTAATATCTCTCTTGATATGGTTGCTTAGGATAGTCTTTTGTTGCTAACAATAATGTTTGAACTTTCTTCTTGTGTGTTGTGTTTCCATCACCATTCTAATCCTTTTTGTAGTGCATCACCTGCTAATCTAAAAGGGCACTCAAGAGGGTTTCTCTTGCTCTACAGTCATTTTCAATGTTCTTATCCAATTCTTCTAGAGGAGGGTTGGCAGATGCTGGATCATAAGGAGTATAGCCTTTCTCAGTGATCTCTCAAATCTCCTTGCTAAGACATCTCAAATAAGTCTCCATTCGAAGCTTCCATACCTTGTAATTTGTTCATTCAAGCCTAGGGTTATCCTTCCAGTAAGCAATTGAATTTGAATGATTACTCGCCATAGGATCCTCCTCAAGTGATTAAGCTTTTGCAGAGAGGACTAGGATATGATACCAATTTTTAGGATAACTGGTGAACAACTGAGAGGGGGTGGGTGAATCAATTGTTAATAGATCATGAAACTTTAAGCATACAAAACCTTTTACGAGAATGCATAAACCAAATACCAGAATAGCAGATATATCAATTAAGCACAAACATAAACCATAAACCAAATATCATGCATCCACAACACATAACACGAAGATTTGTACGTGGAAAACTCGGTAAAGGGAAAAAACATGGTGGGAAGCCTACCCACAGTTAGATAATACTTCTATAGTAAGTATGTGATTACAATAAGGGGCCTACACATGCAGGAAGGCTAACAACCTAGAGCACACTGCTCATCATAAAGGAGCCTCACTGACTACAAAAGAAATCTAGACTACAATCCAAAAATAAGAATGAATTGCAAGAATAGAATCTCCTATGTTTGAGTACATTTTTGGTTAAGCTCAATGTGAGAGGTCTTAAGCCTCTTACACAAACCCAATTCAATCACCTATGATTGATCAAATCCTCTACATATGTGTAGACACCTAAAAATGGTCAACGCTTGCGAGGTCATACTTTCACATTTGTGCATTGCCTCATTTTAGGTTTTTGCGTCGCATTAACATTTCTCCTATGTCACGCACTTGGTTTTTATCATTTGCGAGCATCGAGTCATTCTTCTATCATCTTGCCTTCCAATTTGGTCTTGTCGACAACAACCTTCAGTCATGATTTTGGGTCGATCTTTGTCCTTGTCAATCTTGTCATATTGCGATCGATTCGTCATTGATCCTTGTCCTTTTCAATCATGTCAATTTGGTCAATTTGTCATTGATTTTTGTCAACCAATCTCAATCAAATCATTTATCAATCGAATCATTTTATCACATTGGTCATTTATCAATCCAAAATCAAATCAAATCGAGTCAATTATCTTTTAAGACCTAATTCGTCTTCTAGGGTTTTGTGATTTAATCATTTAACCTTGTGTGTCATTTCTTCCTCTAGGATTAAATAATTTATTTATTTATCCTAGGTCTTCGTGTCGCAATTAAATGTTTCATTTAATTGGCTAATTAATTATTCTTCTCTTTATGAGTTAATTAATAAATGAAAAATTATTAATTAATTTCCCAATCTTTCATCAATTATTCCTCTTATTATAAATTAATTAATAAATGAAAAATTATTAATTAATTTATCTAATTTTCCTAATTTTTCATTCCCTCTTTGTGAATTAATTGATAAATGAGAAATTATTAATTAAATCACTAAGTTCCTATTTTCCTCATTTCTAATTTTTCTAATTTTCATTAATTTTCCTAATTTCCTAAATTCTAATTCCTAATTTCCACCTATTTTTCTAATTTTCCAATTCAAATTCCACCTAATTATCTTGTCTCTAGTTCTCCCTATTTGTGTGCTTCATGTGTCATACTCTTGACATAGAAATTTGTCATAGAGTCTTGTCTTGACATAGCAATTTGTCATAGAGTCTTGTCTTGACATAGCAATTTGTCATAGAACTTGTCTTGACATGGAAATTTGTCATAAAATCTGTCATAAAATTGTCACAAGCCTCTTTACATAGCAACATGTCATAGCTTTGCTATTCTTGATTGGAATTTCTATTCGAATCTTTGTCATGCTAATTTGTCCATTTCTCCAATTTCTCTATAAATTGGATGATTTTCTTGAATCAAAGGCTTAATAATCCGAATTTCTATCAAAACTACCGAACTTATGCTTCTAGTACTCTTGAGCTTTCATCAATCTTGCTTTCAATTGTGTGTGCACTTGTAGGTGAGATCCACAAACCTATTGAAGAGGAAAGAACAACAATGGAGCTGCATGGAAGGAGTATTCAATCTTACATCTGGTTTGCATAATGTTTTCTTTTGAATGCTTCGTTTTCATACCTCTATTGAATGTGCTTTAGAATTAGGTTCATTTCAATGAGTATTCTCATGATATTGCTTTGATTGTCTTGTGTTTTGATTGATATATCTTGTTGTGATGATTCCTAATTTTGATGCTACTTTTGCAAATCGGGTTGCATTTCAGCTCTGGCCTTCAATGCCATGATGCTATGCATCCATTTTGCAAAAGACAGACACATCATAGACAAATGACAATCACAATCAAAAAAGAAAAGGATCATGAGCCATCCCGGTCACTCTAAATCACTCGGTGACATCATCGAGCAACATAGGAACATGATCGAAGCCAAAGATAAATCAATAAAAAGATAAGACTCACAAATTCAAGCAAATCAAACAAACATCTTGATCTTCATTGTCAAAAGTTGAACACGCTGATAGGACGATCATGCTGTCTGGTTTCAGGAAATGAGGTACCCCGTCTAAGATAGGACACAGTCTGGTTTCGAGTATACCACACCCTGTATAAGACCCTTGATAATGTGACAAGGACAAATGATTTTGATGCTGATATTCGAGTGATAAGACAATTTTGATCAGTTTGAATGTTTGAGTTGACTGAAAAGGTTCATCTATTAACGCATGATTTCATTAAAGCACAGTGTTTGGTTGCAAATTGTTGGATGTTTGGTTGCGAATATCATGCATCCACAACACATAACACGAAGATTTGTACGTGGAAAACTCGGTAAAGGGAAAAAACATGGTGGGAAGCCTACCCACAGTTAGATAATACTTCTATAGTAAGTATGTGATTACAATAAGGGGCCTACACATGCAGGAAGGCTAACAACCTAGAGCACACTGCTCATCATAAAGGAGCCTCACTGACTACAAAAGAAATCTAGACTACAATCCAAAAATAAGAATGAATTGCAAGAATAGCATCTCCTATGTTTGAGTACATTTTTGGTTAAGCTCAATGTGAGAGGTCTTAAGCCTCTTACACAAACCCAATTCAATCACCTATGATTGATCAAATCCTCTACATATGATTACAACTTTATTCACACACAGATAATCCCATAACCATGACCACGATCTACAAAGAGATCTTACATCATATTTATACCAACCTGGGACCTAAACAATTAGGTTGGCTACCTAAAATATGATACAATAAATCCATTACATAAACCCGAAAACCAATGATAAACCAAGTTGGCCTTAGACCGAAACAACATTAACCAAACAGTAAATCCAACCGATAATGCATCGGGAGAATCCACCAACACATTACATAAACCGGTCGATAACCTAGTAGAATAAGACCAAACCTAAAATAGGTCTCCATAAGCCAAATGAAATACCACCAATCAATTGGAACATGAACATGATAACCATCAACATCCTGAAAAGCTTCTAGAAGCTGCACCAACAACACTTATCAAATTCATCAAAAGATATTCAATAAAGCTATACTGGTAGAATGCTTATGGGTAACCAAAAGGCTTACTAGAACATATGATAGCTTCCAGATTACCATATCCCAAATCAACTGAATGTGACAAGCATCTAAACCACATGAATTACTGAATGAAACCAATTCCACCAATCGGAATATACTAGAGACAAATCTGTTAGGATTCCCATAGATACTGAGAGGGGGGGGGGAGGGTGAATTAGTATCTAACCGCTGGATTGAACTTCTTAACTTAAAACATGTAGAACATATTATAACAGTATATCGGTATGCAAGAAATAATGCAATAAATAGAATTAAGAGCATCCACATGAAAAGCACACCATGACACAATGATTTAATGAGGAAACACAGTGTGGGAAAAATCTCGGTGGGATTTGTGACCCACAATATTCACTTACTACCAATAAGAAAATATTACTTACAAGAGGGGCCTGCACATGTAGGAAGGCCAATTGCCTAGAGCTCACTGCTCAATGGGAAGTCTCACTGACTTACAATGTGGATTATACAAATCCAATATCTTGTACTACTTTACAATAGCATCTATAATGCCAGATCTAGTACCGGTTTCTGCTCTATTCTTTACATAAAACCTTTAACCTATATTTCGCATAATAGGTTTGCCTAATATCTTCTTCTTTTTCTTCCTTCGCTTACAAAATGTCTACAATGATCTCTCTTATATATAAGAGTCATTTTACAACTTGCCAAGTTGGCTTACAAATTTTTTACAATAATAAAAAAAATATAATATATCAAAAATCATGTCGGCCTCTGTGTCGGTATGCTTCCTTTCTTTGTGCTGGTGCCGGTGGTCTGAGTGCCAGTGTAGAGTGTGATCTGTTGATGCCGGTGAACTATCTTGTCGATGTAATGCCTTGCTGGTGCCATAGGATTGTAAGGTTGCCATCAATGACAAAACCTTCAATCACCTACAATGTCTCATTGGAGTTTGCGTATACCAACAATCTCCCCCTTTGGCATTGATGGCAACACTCATGGGAAAATTCAAAAGTGTATCCAAAACTTTAATCCAAAAATGTTTCCAAAAATATGTTACCAAAAATATAAGAACTCCCCCTAAGTAAATAAGTCTTTTGCTGGTTATTTGCTCATACTACTACTCCCCCTTTGGCATCAACGACAAAGGTTGTCAAGGTGTCAATAGAGTTGTAGCCTCAACCTTGTAACTGGGTAGTTACAATTTGAAATAGGTCCACCAAAATCAAGTTTATACTCTCCATTAACTTCTTACTGTCTCTTATTGTTGTCTCTGTTCTTTTAACTATACCGGTGAGGTGCTGCATATGCTAACAAAATCTCCTAATCATCATCAAAGTCCAACCACTCTACCAGAATCTGGTAGAGAACCAAATGAGATAGTGTTGACATCAATGACAAACATCAATGCAACACATAGTCAATTCCTCCAAATTTCCAACACCTTTCTCTTTTTTTTCATTCAAATTTTTAATGGTTGCATGTCATGCCCTAGTTTTGTTTCTAGGGTTTTCTATGTTCGTGTAAACCCATGTTGATTGTCATTGTATTTTTCTTGGATGATCCCTCAAGGGATGTTGTTTAAGGTTATAATTCCAAATGACATCCATGTGATGTTTGATTGTAGTTTAGATGAAGTTTGGGCTTACAAGCTCGAACAACACGTGTTTCATGCACTCCACATACCATGTGTAGTTTGATGTTTGTAAGCCCAAACTACACAATACATAACATGTAGTTCAGACTTGCAAATATTGAGCTACATATTTTGTTTGTTTCTTATTTTAATTGATGCCTTTCAGTTTAGTCAAAGGTTATAACCCCAAACTACACTGACCTTCATGTTTGCCAAAGTTGTATCAAATACTGTAGTTCGAGGTTACAACCCTGAATTACACTAGGGTCCTTCCCTTTAGGTGTAGTTTGGAGTTGTAACCCCAAATTACATCAAACATATTACACCATTTTAAATTGGTGTGGTTTAGGGTTACAACCCTGAACTACACCAAACTCCTAAAACATCATAGACGTGTAGTTTGGGGTTATAATCCCGAACCACACCTAAGAAATACACAACACATCTTTCACTTGTAATAAAGTGTAGTTCAAGTTTATAAACCTGAACTACACCAAAAATTGCTATTCATAATCCCAAATGTAGTTTGGGTTTACAAACCCAAACTAGACCAATGCATTTTGTAATTCTAATTTGCTTTAAGTATAAATTGGGGTTAAAAACCTGATTTACACCACTACACTTCCAAAGTGAAATTGGGGTTTCTTCAACCCAATTTTGTGGATCCAAAGTATAATCATAAATTATCTTCTTCAAGACAACTATTTCAAGGAAATAATGTTTCTCATAGAGTTTCTTTTAAAGGTGTGATGGTGATTTTCTTCTAACTCTAGAAGGCTTGTTCTACCAAATACTGTAGTTTCAACTTTTTAATAGACGATAGAGCCATCTCCTAGCAAGAGAAACATGAAATTCAAAAATCAATATCCTCATCCTTTTTTTTCACCTTTAGTGTCATCTAACATTGATAATATCAGAAACATTGAAATAGGTCATGTTGACTTAGAGGAATTTATCAAAAGGGTCAAATAGGCACCTCAATACTGGGTTACACTTTTTTGGTACATCCTATTTTTTGCTGAAATCATACATTTTTTAGAAAATATAATGGTTTTATCTTTAAGAGGTCCCATTTGAAGTAATTAATTGAGTGCTACATCAAAGGCTTGTTAGACACAATGTGCCACTCAGAGGGGGGTGAATCAATGGTACTCAATTTCTTTTCCCTTAAACTCCTAAGTATATGTACCGGTTAACATGCTAAAGCCAAGATAACCTATTGGTATGCTAACGAGAGATTACTATATACAATCACACACAAGGAGACATCACATAACACCAACATATACGAGGAAAACCCAAGATGGGAAAAACCTCAGTGAGAAATGTTGCTAGAGTCTACTACTCCTATCTAAGGAGCACCAACCCCTGAGTTAGAGCACCAACCCAAGGAGAACCAACCCCTAATTTAGGGCACTAGCCCAAGGAGATACAACCCCTGATTTGGGTCACCAACCCAAGGAGCTACAACCCCTACACTGAGCTCCAACTCAGTGATTACAAAATCATATTTTTATACCAAAGTTATCTTCTTGTTACAAAAGAATTTTGTAACTCTCAAGTATGTCTCTCCACTGGTTCTCCTCTCTACAAATCTCTGCCAGTTCTCTATTCACCTTTTCTCTATTGCACCTTTCTCTTTGCTGCACTCTGCTCTCTGCTTCACTCTTGCCAGTTCAGTCTCTTTTCCTTCTTTGTCGATTCTTCTCGCTGCCTGTGACACTGCTACTCTCTACTGGTACTACTCTCTATCGGTTCTCTTCTTGCCTTCTATGCAATCTTTTACAACTCTTTTGTGCTAGTATGGTCACCAACCAGTTTACTCCTCTGTCAGACTCAATGGTTGATTTTTGGTTCTCTCACTGTTGTTGGTTGAACACTTCAACCCGATTCTCTCCCACACTCAGTCTCTCCTATGATACTCATTGAGCACTTTACTAATTTCTTCTCACATGCAACAACACTCTCTCATTTAGCTAAAACCTTCATTGATTTTGGCTTGCATATTCATAAACTAGTTTTCCTGCCAAAAGCCAATTCAAATTTTGGGCGGTTAGGGTTTCCTCATCGACCTTGAGGCAAACTAAATTCAATCGGACCTCATCTAATCTAATCACCTTGATTGATGAGTTGTAACTCATCAATCAATCCTATCATTGTCGTTCCTTCCAGAACACGCCTTCCTCATTTAGCAATCTACATTTAACCTAGCAGTGGATTTCTTGGTTGATCACCAAGAATGGCTTCATAGTTCCCTTCACTTGCCTCAATCTACTCAAACAGTCTATTCTTGATCTCTATTGTTCACCTAACCTCAAGACACAAACCTCTGCTACACATCCTGTGAATCACGCAGTCAACATAAATGTCAACCTGTCGCCAGCTACCTTGCTGCCTGATACTTCACCGACTTAACATGCCAACCTGTGCATGCATGCCACTTCACCTCCATGTGGCCCCTTTGTCGACATCCACCTTTGCTAGGTCATCTATGTTGGTTTTTATAGGAACACCATCCAACTCCATTATCGAGTTCATCTACCGGCTTACTAACCCTACCGGTTAAACCCTTAATCGGTCTGCTTTCAACCTTGCACTCTGCTTCTCTTCCGGTGGACCACTCAACCGGTCAACACTCTTACTAACCTACCTTAAGCACATCTTCATCAGATGGGAATCTTCTACATCTGTACCTTGTCCATATTACCGGTAAACCCCTTGATGACACCATGTCATCAACCTTCAACTATTTCCATCTGACACATCTGCATGCCATACTAATACATTTGGCCTCAAATTTTGACGAGCATTTCCGATGATCTATGGGATTTATTTTCTTTGTCGAATTGATTTTCTTTTTTTTCAAAAATTGCCCCGTTCTCGTCAGAATTCTGACATGGTAAAATTTCACATCAGAATTTAGAATAAAAATTGACGTCTTGAAGTTTTACCTTGGCATTCCGACGAACATAAATTTTACCTGTTGATCGGCGTATGTTGGTCCGATGATTTTCATAGCCTCTAGATGTCTTCTTACTCATTAGGATAATATAAGCTGATGACCTCTCTTCCTACTGATCGATGCAAGTTATCCTGCTAGTCCCATCGGCCATCAGGATAGCTTAAAATTGATGAATAATAAGAGGGGGGGTGAATTAGTATACGAAAAATTACTGAACTCAAACACTTAAATAGTTTAGCAGTCAACCAGTGTAACAAATTTACTAACAAACTGGTTAAGACAAATGCAAACCAAACAACAAATAAAGAATTCACCCACAAGAGCATAATCATCATAACAAAAGAGGTTTTGACATGGAAACCCAAATGGGAAAAACCACGGTGAGATGAAACTCACAAGTAACTATCTGCAGAATAGTAACCAGACTGTTTAAGGTCATGCAATGTTCTTCACTAGATTAGGAATCTAGATCTCTGTTACGAGATAAGTCCTATTAAAGACTACCTTGTGAGAGGATTTCAGATCCACATTTGTGAACCACCTTGTTAGAGGATTTACAAAGGCTTTGCTAGGCCTACCCAGTTAAGGGTTTTAGACTTGTTGAAGATGTGAGTAATCAACAAGTGAGTGATCTAGATACTAGCACAATATGCTTGGTTAGATCCTTGATAGCTCATTGTTAATGCATTTCAATATTACTTTAGTCTTCAATATCTCCACACTCTGTTCTTCACATAGACCTAATCTTTTTCTATGATTGCACATATAAAAACCTCATCAACCACCTTAAACCTGAACAACTACTAAAACCCTAGACATGATGTCCTTATAAAGGAATCTAATTTCATGTCAGTCCAATAGGATTACATTGCAAGTTCCTAGGTTCAGTGCATCTGGACACATTTGGTAACATGACACAAAATCACCACCAAAATGTTGGTGGATGATAACTCATCACAAAATTACTGGTTGGTAACTAATCACAGAGTAATATTGGTTCATACATTTAACAGATTGCTGGTTCATATATTTTACCAATTATCGGTTTGTCAAAATGAAGACTGGGAAAAATGATAACTGCCACTTTGTTCCTTCATTCCATTTGAGATCCTCGAGCCGCTTGAGGTTTTCATATCGCTTGGGTCTTCATACTGCTTGAGATCGGTAAACACTTTCTGCAAAACACCGATAGTCTAAATACTATAATACATAATACCCATTGGAACAAATTACCAGTTGAGCATAACTCATACATAAAAAAAGAGATCTCAAAACAAGTGTGTGTCCATCAATGACAATCACAACATCATCAAAATGCCAACAATCTCCCCCTTTGGCATTGATGGCAACACTTAGGAAATTTTTGACATCTAAGTGTTTTACAACAAAAATATGCCATAATCAAAATTACTCCCCCTAAGCATATACAATATCCCTTTTTGCAGAAAATACAATGTATACTACTCCCTTAAAGAAATAACATGAAAGTATACATAACATTTACCAAAATTTTAGATACTACTCCCCCTTTGCCAACAATGACAAAGTACTGTAGAATAACCCCTGTTTCTCATTATCATTAAAATAATAAATGTTTATGACAATAATGAGTGAAACTTATCAAAAAATGATTTAAAATCCTGCATAAAAGTCTTCATGGATAAAGACAATGACTCAATTAATGAGGTAGCAACCTCACTCTCCGTCTGCATCTGGGATACCTGATCTTCCATGGCATCAATTGTCCTCATCTCTTGAGTGGCTATTAATGCTTCTAGATTAAGAAAGCACTTTTGAAGAATTTGCAGTTTAGGTAATAAAACTAGTTGAAGTTCTTGTTGTAGCATCCTAAAATTGCGACACTTGCAATTTCAACCGCATTTGGGTCTTCACGATGGCAGCGCAACACTGAACCTGAATGGAGACCCCGAAACTTGTCCATGACATCAAAAACTGCATTTTCCAGCACCCTGGCCTGATCCTCCTTGCACCCTGCAATCCCTGGAGGTGGGACCATGGCGCCCAGCGCCCTGGTCCTTCAGGACTAGATCGCCCAGTGCCCTAGTCCCCCAGGACCATGGCACCCAGCGCCCTAGTCCCTGGCCCTATTTTGGGCCCGATCTCTTTTGGGGCTTTGGGTCTTTAAGTTTGCAAGTTGGAAAATAATATTTCCTGGTCGGCCTAAGGTCGGGAAAATCAGTCTATCAGCCCTAATTGACAAGTATATAAACTACATTTCCTCTCCCATTTGAGGAGGTCGAAAAGAGGAAATAAGCAAGAACAAAAGGCGAAAGTGATATTCAAATATTCAAACATTCAAGCATTCAAGCATTCCTTCAAGCAATTGAGCATTCTAAGTCTCCATTCAAGGCTAGGTGTTGCATTCAAGACAAGGATTCAACCATTGAAGAGGAGATCACATACAACATACAACATACTACATACATTACACCTTCGCATGTAAGAATACAAACATTCTTACAACAAGGTATCAGTACTTGTTTACATTACAAACATTTACATTTACAACATTCTCATTTCTTGGTTAATTCCAAAACCAGGGTTTGACCTAAAGGCAAACCCCTCATCCCTAACCCCCCAATCGTCCTCTCTTTTCTATGTGTAGGTTGCAGGTACGTGACTATAATTGAAGATCTGGAATCCTTGTGCAGAGATGAACAGATCCCCCTTCGTTTCGCGGATTTTTCGGAGGACCGTGTGCACGCCGGGCGCCATCGTCCTGTCAACTTTTGCTCAAATTTGCAGAACAGCACCGTCTCAACATTTTACTACTAATTCCAAGTCCGCAGCTCCATCCCATATCCCTATCTCTGTTTATAAGCGAATCTTTCCTACTTTACATGCATTCCTAGTTCAATCTTTCTATCTACATTCTTTACAAAAGAGGGTATCCTTGCTATCACAACCCTTGAAACTCATATAGAATCCAATCTTGCATTGCGTGGGATTGGATCTTGTGGGTTTCAACCCCTCTTTTGAATGTAAAGTCTCTCCTAAGTGAAAACCATCAACCCTCGTGACTCTCCCTTCTCTCTCCTTGGAGTTGGGGAGGGGAGAACAACTAGGGTTCGATTTTTCCGCTTTACATTTTGGTGAACCCGATGTGAACATCCTCATTCTGATTATTCATGGTTAGATCTGAAAATTTTCTCCCTTATTTACATTTCCATGTTTGATCTTTTGCAAATTTTAGAGGTTGATTGCATAAAAACCCTAAAATTTTCTTTTTAGTAATTAAACTTGTGAAATGTTTAATTGTTAATGCTTGTTTCAGATCTACCATTCTATTGCAAATTGTCAATTCATATTTGTGCTTTAATTCTGAAAATTAAGTGGTTAAATGTCAAAACCCTAATTTTTAAGACCTTCTTGATTCAACCTTTGACTGATAATTTCACTAATCAAAACGCTTCCAAATCGGCTGTAACTTTGGATTCGGCAATAAAATCACAATATCTTTCATCCCTGAAAATTTGGAAAAAAGTTGCGAGGACCGTGTGCACCCCGAGCGCCATCGTCCCCGACATTTTTTCCGAAATTTCGGGAGCTAGATCTTACTGTATTTTTCTGCTAAAATCCAGAATTTTGGCTGATTTTATCAATTTTAACACCTTCAAAATTAAAATCAAAGTTGGTCTAGCGATTGCTTGGATTGAGGCTTCTAATCATTCAAAAACTGTTGAAATTGAAATTCATATCAAAATTGTGTTTCTTACAGTCCTAAATCTGAAAAGTGTGTTAGCATTCATTCGAAATTTCAGTGTTTTATTCAAATTTTTGCAATTTGTGACTTTTGAAATTAAGTGTTTAATTGCAACAACTCTGATTTCCACTTTCAAATTCAAATTTTACATGAAATCGAGTCAACTTTTAAATTTCGAAACTTGCATTGCTTTTAGCATTCCCTCTAAAATCATAAAATTCAAAATTTCAGTTTCCCCCTCTTTTTCAAAATTCAAATTTTGCATTTTTCAACAATCTTGGTAGGGTTCAATTTTGAGATTGCAACTTTAATTTGGCTTATCTACAGATCGTAAAATCACTCAATTTTTTCAGATTAGCTTTAAAATCATCATAACTTTCATCCCTGAAAATTTTGAAAAAAGTTGCGAGGACCGTGTGCACTCCGTTCGCCACGGTCCCGGACATTTTTTTCGAAATTTCGAGAGATTGTCCTGATTGCATTTAACAGCTTAAATCTAGGAGATTGGCTGATTTTATTGAAATTTGCTACCTCTAAAATTCAAAATCTTCTCTCTCTCTTTAGTGCATGAGTTTTACAACAATAAGTCCTACTTACACTATTCCCATTAGATGAAGCCTTAGAATTAAGTCTTTCCAAGGTTTAATTACTGAGGAGATGGAACCTAACTTGAATGGCCTTTTTAACGAGGACATGGGTAATTCCTCTAATCCTCTTAATGATGAAGAAGCTCTCCATGAGGTTTCTGTAGAACAACTTTCAAAATTGGATAACCAATTTGATGATTTTCGACAATGGATGTCTCAAGAATACCCTGATAGTGAAGCTCTTTCATTAATTGAGGGTCTAAAACGTATGGTTAAAAGTGATAAGAATGGAATTGATATTTTGCGTGGTATTGCACACATTGTGGATTCGAATGTGATGCCTATGAAAAGTTGTGCCAAAACCTTAGGTTATACACAACCTCCTACTCAAGTTAATCATTCCGTTCCTTTGACAACTCCTATCGCTAGTATACCTACATTTACATCAAACATAATGACTACTTCAATACAAGACATTCCTCCTATGATCACCAGTCATGGGGGAAATCCTTCTTCTTCAATCAACCCTCTTCCTTCATTCAATCCAACTTCTTCATTCATTTCTTCAATGAGTGTTCCTATTATATCACCACAAATGAACATGACGCAAGGGGGCAATTCATTTAACCATTCCATTCCTCCTTGTAGTGTTCCTCCTTTCCAATCATCTCCTATGACTAACTATCATAGTGTCCCACCACCTTACTCTCTACCTTCTTTCAATAACATAACACCTCCATCACAATCTAACACATCTAATATGAACTCTTCGACTGAAGCGATCATTAACAATCTTGCACAAACTGTCTCTTCTTTACAACAACAAATTGCCTCTATGAATCAATCTAAGTTTAGTGTGCCCACATTTGATGTTGCGAGCCCACTTTCTCTTGAAATTGTTTGAGCTATCCCCCTTAAACATGTTGAAATTCTGCATTTGGAGCTTTATAATGGTAAGGGTGATCCTCTAACACATGTTAAGACCTTTCAAACAATATGTACTGATTTTGCTTATGACCAAAGGTTGCTTGCAAAACTGTTTACTAGAACATTAAGAGATAAAGCCCTACAATGGTATTGCTCATTGCCTTCCTATTCTATTTCTTCTTTCGAACAACTTGCAAATGCTTTTATTCAACAATTTCAAAACAATATAAGTCCTAAAGTCACTTTGATTGATTTAATGCATTGTAAACAAGGTGTTAAAGAAAAAGTGGCTGATTTCATTGGTAGATATAAGCATTTGTATGCTCAAATTTATTTTCTAGTGCCTGACAATGATATTCAAAGAATCTTTATTTCTAATTTACAAAAAGATATTAGAGAAAAACTCCTGTTTTCTGAGTTTACTTCTTTCCAACAGTTGTGCGCAACTCTTCACAATTATCAACTGACTGTGAGTCAAATGGAACAAGCAAATCCTATGGCTCCGAGTGATATGGGTGATAGTAGTCAACAACCATTTGGGAAGTTTAAACCAAATAGAGAGTCCATTAAATTCAATGAAAACATCATCAACAACAATGTGAATGCGGCATCAGGTGTGCCCCCTATTTCTAAGTTTTTCAAGAAAGAAAGAAAGTTTACTCCTTTGAATGAATCATTGCATAGTATTATGAATAAGTTATTGGAACAAAATGTGCTTACTCTTCCTCCTATAAGGCAAATAGATCCTGCAAAGATTAATTCACCCTATTTTGATAACAAATCTTTTTGTCAATTTCATCATCATCCTGGGCATGATACTGAAAAATGTTTTTCTTTAAAGGGTAAAATTCAAGATTTGATTGATAATAATACTATTTCTGTTTCTGGTGTGAATGATAAAGGCAACACATCTATAGCTCCTCCTAACCAAAATCTTTAGATTTTTACTGATCCATTGCCTTCTCATACCTCTAATGTGATTGATACTACTGATTCCTCTGTCTCACCTGATGATCTTGTGTCCATGACTCCGAATGTGATTAACTTTGTAGAGCAGCAGAAAATCCCTAAAGAACCTTCCATCACCTTTGATTCCAGTGAGACTATCAGGGCACCTGATGGTCCTTTATATATAGTTGCAAAAGTCAAGAATACACCTTGCCGTGGAGTGCTTATTGATCCTTCTTGTATGGTTAATATCATTACTGAAGAATTTCTTTTTACTTTGCAATTGAATCAAGTGATCTATGATGAAACAAATGTGGTTGTGAAATTATTTGATGCATTTTCTTCTCCTGCAATTGGTTCTATTACATTACCTATTGAGGTCCATAACAAATCCCTTGATGTGGACTTTGCTATTATTCCATCATCCGAACAATTTCGTGTGAAGCTAGGCTATCCTTGGCTATCTTCCATGAAAGCTATTGCTTCTCCTATTCATAAGTGTTTGAAATTTCCCCATAATGGTGAAGTTTTTACTGTCAATCATAGTCTCTTTAAACCAGCTGAAAGAACTTCTAGCGTTCCTATTGATTATTTTTGGCCTAAACAATTCCAATCTCTTCCTCCACGAAGTGATCATCTTTTCAAATCTTATCAAAAGTGGAAAAAAGATATGATCCTATCTCTAAGTGAACCTAGAACACCCAAACTTGACATTCCTATCATTCTTGAGAAGGAAGTTCATCCTTTGAAAGATAAAACTAATGTCTTTCCTCAAGAAGATTCCCAACCCATTCCTATGAATGTGACTATGCCTATATCTAATAAACTTCCTAAAAGTAGACCTATCCCTCCTCGTCATGATGGACTTGGTCTCCTTCCTAAACCAAATATTCCTCCCCTATATGGAGCAGTTCTTCCTCCTTCCTCTTATGGAGAGAAGAGACCTTCCTCTTCTCCTATTATTCAACCTAAGAGATCACAACCTAAACACCCAAGTGCTAAGGATGAGAACATTCCTCCTCCTCAATCTTCGCAACTTCCTACTAAGACTAGACGAAATCATTCTGCACGTGAACACTGACGAAAGCGTTGTCTTAGAGCTCAGGGAGCTGCTTCTCAAACTTTGCAATCCCCAAAAACACCTTCAACCAATATTATTCCATTTTCTCCTCAGCCGGAAAATGAGCCAAAATCTCCTGAACATAAGATGCATGATGGTCTTGATCCTGTGCGAGTTAAAGATCCTATTTTTATAAATCTTGATGATGATATAGATGAAAATGTTATTCATGATGAAAATGTTACTCCTGTTCATTTTGATAGTGAATATGAATATGTTGATGTTAATAACCATCTATCTAACAAATTTTCTAAAGCACTTATCCTAGCTCCTAGACAAAAACAACGTGGCTCGGAACATGAACATAGCCCTTGTTTGGATCTTGTGATAGCTCCATCTATTGTGTTGGATGTTCCTCCTCTAGCATGTTCCCTACCTTCCCGAAACATTGATCAGCAAGATCGGGGGGTAGATGACGTGCTAGACTAGTTTCATTAGCATAGCAGACTCTTTCCTCCTCTCTTTTGTTACTTCTTCTATGTGTTATTCTCATTCTTCTATTTGTTGTCCTTAGTGTTGTCTACTTGAGGACGATGCAAAACATTGAGATCTCTTTTGGTCTCTCTCATGTTAACTCAAAAGACACATGTGTTCCCTTCTTCTAGGTGACCTTCCTTGATTGGGGAATGAAGAACAATTATGCATACATACATATGATATACATGAATTATCATACAACATACTGACCCCGAGGAAAGTGAAGTCACCTTGTGCTTTGTGTTTTGTGTCTATTATCCTTGGGCTTATCTCACACTTGGGGGCTAAATCCTTGTGATAACGTGCTCCTTTCTCATTTCTTATATGTATCACTACCTTAAAGCAATCACCCCCGGTGCGGCATGTGCAATCACTTTAACGTAGGGGGGCATACATCCCGTTCATATCTTTTCAAGATACTTAAAAATTTCTTGACAAATTTAGCTTTGCCTTGAAAATTTTTGATATCTTTCTTGCATGACTCATAGTGAGGGAACCTTACTACTGATAGTCATGGTTCTCCCTCATGATCTTCCCTTTTACTTTGTCAATGAAAGTCGTAAGATCCTTAGTCCACTGGGGGCTTGGTATATCTTGCCTTCTTGACGTGGTGAAAGTCTTTCAATGTTGTTTCCTTGTACTTTACCGGAAGTATTGGCGTACGCTTATACTCCCGCTAAAGTTGGGGCTAAATGTAGTGTCCTAAAATTGTGACACTTGCAATTTCGACCGCATTTGGGTCTTCATGATGGCAGCGCAACATTGAACCTGAATGGAGACCCCGAAACTTGTCCATGACATCAAAAACTGCATTTTCCAGCACCCTGGACTGATCCTCCTTGCACCCTGCTGTCCCTGGAGGTGGGACCATGGTGCCTAGCACCCTGGTCTTTCAGGACTAGGGCGCCCAGTGCCCTGGTCCCCTAGGACCATGGCACCCAACGCCCTGGTCCCTGGCCCTATTTTGGGCCCGGTCTCTTTTGGGGCTTCGGGTCTTTAAGTTTGCAAGTTGGAAAATAATATTTCCTAGTCGGCCTAAGGTTGGGAAAATCAGTCTATGAGCCCTAATTGACAAGTATATAAACTACATTTCCTGTCCCATTTGAGGAGGTCAAAAAGAGGAAATAAGCAAGAACAAAAGGTGAAAGCGATATTCAAATATTCAAACATTCAAGCATTCAAGCATTCCTTCAAGCAATTGAGCATTCTAAGTCTCCATTCAAGGCTAGGTGTTGCATTCAAGACAAGGATTCAACCATTGAAGAGGAGATCACATACAACATACAACATACTACATACATTACACCTTCGCATGTAAGAATACAAACATTCTTACAACAAGGTATCAGTACTTGTTTACATTACAAACATTTACATTTACAACATTCTCATTTCTTGGTTAATTCCAAAATCGGGGTTTGACCTAAAGGCAAACCCCTCATCCCTAACCCCCCAATTGTCCTCTCTTTTCTATGTGTAGGTTGCAGGTACGCGACTGTAATTGAAGATTTGGAATCCTTGTGCAGAGACGAACAGATCCCCCTTCGTTTCGCGGATTTTTCGGAGGACCGTGTGCACACTGGGCGCCATCGTCCTGTCAACTTTCGCTCAAATTTGCAAAACAGCACCATCTCGACATTTTACTGCTAATTCCAGGTCCGCAGCTCCATCCCATATCCCTATCTCTGTTTATAAGCGAATCTTTCCTACTTTACATGCATTCCTAGTTCAATCTTTCTATCTACATTCTTTACAAATTAGGGTATCCTTGCTATCACAACCCTTGAAACTCATATAGAATCCAATCTTGCATTGCGTGGGATTGGATCTTGTGGGTTTCAACCCCTCTTTTGAATGTAAAGTCTCTCCTCTTCTTTCTTTCTTTTTCTTTTCTTCTTCCTTCTTCCTTTCTTCTTCCTCTTTCTTCTTCTCTTCCTCTTGTTTCCTCTTCTCTTCTTCTTTTAGCTTCTCCTCTTCTTTCTGTTTCTCCTCTGCTTTCTTTATCTCTTCCTCTTTCTTTTTCTCTTCCTCTTTCTTCTTTTCCTCTTTCTTCCTTTTCTTTTCTTCTTTCCTCTTTTCTTCTTTTTCCGCTTTCTCTTTGTCAGCCTTTTCTTTGTCTAGCTTATGCTTTTCTTCTTTTTCTTTATCTTGCTCTTCCTTGTCTACCTTTTCTTTATCAGCCTTTTCCTTTGCTGCATCTAGAGTGACATCTTCACCATCGAAAGCATCGACATCAATAGTATCCATCTGTTCAGTAACTAGTTCTCCTTCACTATCATATACCTCATCTGGTTTTTTAGTTTCCGGTTCTTGTTCAGCCTTCTTGTTGGCTTCAGACACTTGGTGCAAACTCAGAGCGGTTTTGGCATGGGAGTGTGTATCTTTCACCACTTCAAAGACTTTGCCTTCTAGTAACAAGAGTCTTATTCTTCTCATGAAGAAGTGGCCTTTGTACTTATCCATGATTTCATAGACCTTAGAATTTGACACATCAGGAAAAAATTGTGCAAAGTTTTCCTCTCTTATTTCTTATTCCTTTTCAATGGCAATGTGCCATTTGTTATCTAAAGAATTTTATAAAGAATCCAGTGTCACCAATCTGATTTCTAAGGGTGACCAATCATTAATACATAGATATTGAATGATTTCCAATTCAAATTCCTCCTTTTCATTATCATTAGAATCATCAAAGTGATCTATTAAATCACTTAGCACTTTTCTCCTAACATTCTTGATAGTCCTTTGACAATGTGTCAATGGTTTGTAAGAGGAAACTTCTATATTTACCGGTGCTGACAATGTCAGTTCATTACTTGTTCTCTTTGCCTTCTTCCTTGTTTGCCTAGTATTCTTAGGATGCACTTCAAGTTCTATATCCTTAGAATTTGGTGAGTTTCTCTTAGTCTTTCGCTTTCTTTCAAAAACCTTGGCGGGTGCAACCTCTGATTTCTTTTTGGCAGGTGACAACTTGGTCACTTTAGGACTTGCTGAGGTAACTGGTGTGGATACCAATGGCATTGCCTTTCCCTTCTTCACTAAAGTTTCTTCAACCAGTTTTATCCTTTCCAGGTAGGTGTCGGTTCTCTTCTTCTTCGGATCAAGAGGTGAGGCAAGTAGGGTAGAGGCATACCCATCTAGCATGTCATACATCATCTCATATCCCATGGGTTCAACTTTTTCTTTTCTAGGCTCCACTGCCTCCATTATGCACTCATCTACTCTAATGATAAAGCAGATGTCCTCTTCATACTTAACAATATCACCAGATATCCTCATTTGCTGGCTCATCTTCCGCTTGAATTCATTAAAATATTTATTCAAGACTTCAGGATACTTGGTTCCCATCGCTTGAAGACTTTCTTTGATTTGTTTAGTGACCAGTTGGTTAGTAGACCATTGAATATCAGCGACTCCCAAAAAATAGCCTTGAAAGTAGAAAAACAGACCTACCAAAAGTTGTCCAAATTTGAATCTCAGGGCACTATCCTGTTTGATAGACTTGAGGTTTATTAGAAGTTGTTTCTGCATACAGGTGCATAGATCAAATGACGCATCTTCCATGATCATTCTGTAGGTGGCATTCACCATAGCAACAGAGATAGAGTTTATTTTGCTAGCATAGAACATCCGATATCTGATTGCCATGCAAGCATACTTGACCAATTCATCCTTGATGGTGGTGATGGTCATTCACAGAACCAGTGAGCTTAGTCATTTCAATCTTGATGACTTTTCTTAGGGCTGGCACCTCATCAGTGTTGCAGAAACCAGTGACGACATGAATGGATTCAGGCGTAATATCATGTGTCCTCTCGCGATACATCTTGTCGCCATGCACTCTGCTCAAAATGATGCGGATGTGATCTTTCATAAATTCTTCAAGAAAGTACACCACATTGTGAAGCTTCTTCCTCTCCAGAATGCTGTATTCTAGTTTGATCTTTTTGTCATCCCCACATAATAGACCTAGCCGGGAATGGATCACTAGAGATCCTAGGTCTTCCAATTTACAATCAATGTACCCTTAAATATCATCTTCCACTATGACTCCAACGGGTATCTGAGATAGGGCATTGTATTTCATCTTTCACTAGATAAAATCCACTGAATCAATAGGTGCACTAGGATTGGAGTGCGATGCAGAAGCCATAATTAACTAATAAACAAGAATTTTGATAAATACCTTCAGAATTTCAAAATTTAGGGTTTGTTAATACAACATATACTTCACCACTTTGATTGTTTGAATACTGCTTAGTGTTCTTCACTGATAGGTTGCAAGTACCTCAAAATTCTACTGCTAGATTTTAATTCACTTTGAATCGCAAGTCGAACCACCTTTGGTCACTCTGCACTTGAAAATTTCTTCACTCACAAATTGATAAGTGAGAATGACTTGAAAATCCCTTTTAAACAAATTCTTCACCTACCATAATAAATGCTCCACCATTAGGTTATAAACCCTAATTTTGCCTTTTACCATTTTTGGTCTTCTGTCATTTGATAGGTAATACATACAGGTTAAGGTCTTTTACCGGTGTAAGCTGGGGGTTTGAAATATTTCACCAATTTGTTCTCCCTAAGCTTTTTTGAAGCTTATTTTGCCAGTTCAGTGACTTCCACACTAGGTGCAGAAACCGATTCTTCTTGTGACACTTCTTCAGGTTTCTTCATATCTATTTGAATAGTTTCAACATCAATCTTCCCTTCTGGAGTGACTAGTATGTCATCTGATAGGTTCTTTCTCATTCTGTAGGTTCTGGTAGGATGTCCCAGTTTGTTGCAATGATAGCATACCATTCCAAGTGTTCTCCATGGTCCATTGTTCATTCTACCATTCTTTGTCTTGCATGTTGCAGCAGTGTGACTGCTACCATGTCAAATCAAATAGGTTGCTCTCCAAGAAATTATCATTTGATAGCCAGCACCACCTGACTGATGGTCATAGGCATTATACTGGTTTGGATTCTAGTTCACAGAGGATTCAAGAAAAACTCCTTGACTCCTTTGAGGATATCTTCTAGTGTTGTGTATAACAAACCTGCATTCAAATGCTCTATGCCCAAACTTGTTGCATACATAATAGTTACCATTGAATCTATTGGATCTAGGCTTATTGTTTAGAAAGTAAGGAAAATTATTGTAAGCCTTATTTCTACATACATTAGCAGTATGTCCTTCCTTGAAACAATTAAAGCAAACAGGTTTGAACTTTTTCTTACCTTTATCCTTTGGTTTCGGTTGCTTCCTTTATGCTCCATCTTTTGTTCTAGATGTTTCGCCTTCCTCATAATTAGAGAAACCAAGTCCATTGGTATTCTTTACGGGTTTAGCTAATTCAAGCTTTTTCTCTAGCTTAGCAACACTATGATTGAATTTGGCAAGGATTTCCCTTGACTCAGTGAGTTCCTTGGTAATAGAAGCATTGGATTCCTTCAAGGTTGCATTCTCAGAAATAGCCATGTTTAGTTCACCTTGCATTTCTTCTTTTTCCATTTTACTCTCTTGGAGATGAGCGGTAAGGGCACTGATTTCTTGTTTTAGTTTGGAGATCTCATGATCTTTTTCTTTTGCCAGATCTTCAGCTTTCCTCTGGTTCTCAAGCTCTTGGCACATTCTGATAGTTAGTCCTTCCAGTTCCCTTCTCAGGTTAGCGTTAGATTCATTCAGTTTTTCAACTTTTTCAACTAGGACTTCCATGTCTGCTTTATCAGAAGAACTATTTTTAGTAAGCTCCATCAGTTTCTCAGCATGCTCTCTTCTCTTTACTAGAGAGGCTTTATATTTGACTTTAAGTTCATCAAAGGCTTTCTCAGTCTGAGTGAGATGATGAGTAAGCTCCCTCATGGTGTATTCCCCCATATCTCCTTTCAAGTGGTTAAACTTATAGAAAGGTTGGCTCTAATACCAATTGATGAATACTAAGAGGGGGGGTGAATAAGTATACCAAAAATTACTAAACTCAAACACTTAAACAATTTAGTAGTCAACTGGTGTAACAAATTTACTAGCAAACCGGTTAAGACAAATGCAAACCAAATAACAAATAAAGCATTGACCCACAAGAGCACAATCACCATAGCACAAGAGGTTTTGATGTGGAAACCCAAATGGGAAAAACCATGGTGAGATGAAACTCACAAGTAACTATCTATAGAATAGTAACTAGACCGGTTAAGGTCATACAATGCTCTTCACCAGAACAGATCCTATTAGGAATCTAGATATCTTTGTTAGGAGATAGGTCTTGTTAAAGACTACCTTGTGAGAGGATTTCAGATCCATAGTTGTGAGCCACCTTGTTAGAGGATTTACAAAGGCTTTTCCAGGCCTACCCGGTTAAGGGTTTCAGACTTGTCGAAGATGTGAGTAATCAACAAGTGAGTGATCTAGATACTAGCATAGTATGCTTGGTTAGATCCTTGATAGCTCATTGTTAATGCATTTCATCATTACTTCAGTCTTCAATATCTCCACACTTTGTTTCTTCACACAGACCTAATCTTCTTCTATGATTGCACATACAAAAACCTCATCAACCACCTTAAACCCTAACAACTACTAAAACCCTAGACATGATGTCCTTATAAAGGAATTTGATTTCATGTCGGTCTAATAGGATTGCATTGCAAGTTCCTAGGTTCAGTGCATCTAAACACATTTGGTAACATGACACAAAATCATTGCCAAAGTGTCGATGGATGATAACTCATCACAAAAATACCGGTTGGTAACTCATCATAGAGTAATATCGGTTCATATATTTAACCGATTACCGGTTCATACATTTTATCAATTATCGGTTTGTCAAAATGAAGACTAGGAAAAATGATAACTGCCGCTTTATTCCTTGGTTCCACTTGAGATCCTTGAACTGCTTGAGGTCTTCACACCACTTGAGGTCTTCATATCGCTTAGGTCTTCATACTGCTTGAGATCGGTAAACACTTTCTGCAAAACACCGATAGTCTAAAGACTATAATACATAATACTAGTTGGAACAAATTACCGGTTGAGCATAACTCATATATACAAAAAGTGATCTCAAAACAAGTGTGTGTCCATCAATGACAATCACAACATCATCAAAATGCCAACAAAAATATGTTCAGGTGATGGGCATGACTTCCCCAATGTCTTTTCCCTCGGCATAGCTACTCCTGATATGTTATGTCTCTTCAGCATAAGCTTTGACCCTATATCATCTTCACCTTTGCCGATGCTTTTTACTTTTTCTAGTGTTCATCTGGAAAATTTTTACTGATAACATCATTAGCTATCGGCAATACAATATCTCTGCTTTGCCGCTAGTGGGCGTTATGTCGATGGACTTCTCCAGTGTATTATATCTTGATGACATGCTTCTAGTTGTGTTACCATCGGGTTGACTTTTGGCGATAGTGTAGATTTCATATTTCACATCAAAATTCCGATGAGCACGTGGTATTTAAAAAAAAAGATTACGCACCATCATTATACGCGAGCTCATCAGGGTGCAAAAAGTGGGAGGAAGTGGGTACAATTGCTACAGATAGATGCTGATGAAGAATTCGCTTGTGGAAATGACAAGCAACCTTTTCTCATTCACAATCCACTCTTTCTCTTTCTAATTAGTCCCTGCTGAGAATCGAACATGAAACCTCTACCTTGCAAATTCATCGCGCATGGGAAGCAACCCATTGGAGATGGAAACCATAAACCCCAGGGAATTCACTCTACTTTTACTCACCAAATTCAAATTGAAGAAAATTGCAGCAGCAGATGGTGGTTCCATTGACACAATGACCATCACCATTATTGTTACTACCTTTTATCTCCCATGCTTCATGTTGTGTACTGTACAAGAGGTTGGTCCTTTCATTCTTGTCATCAAGATTATTTTTCAAGTTCCTTTGCTTTCCTTGCATTCTCTTGTTCACTTTGTTTAATGGTATCAGCTTTGACAAAATATGGATCCTCAACCTCCTTAACCTCTCAATTTTGCGGCTGCTAGTTATAGAGACAAGTCACTGGATATACCAGTCGCCCCAGTTATGATTCACTATCTTTTCATCATCAAAATATTTAGGTCTTGATTTAGTTATAATTTGATCTTGTGTAACGAGAATCCCAAACAAAAGTCCATAATTGAACATGTTGCTCCTCCCCTCTGTTGTTTTTGACGTTAAGCCTCAATTCCTTAGACCACATACCCCTAAAACGTCCATATAATAAGATTAATTGCATCAATAATGAGTAAAACTTAAAATTAGGGCACTTATTAGGACACAATTGCTACAGATAGATGCTTGACAACAACTGTACAAGAGGTTGGTTCTTTCATTCTTGTCATCAAGATTTTTTTGCAAGTTCCTTTGCTTTCCTTGTATTCTCTTGTTCACTTTGTTTAATGGTATCCACTTTGGAAAAATATGGATCCTCAACCTCCTTAACCTCTTCATTTTGTGGTTGCCAGTTATAAAGACAAGTCTCTTCATAGCTTTTAGAGGGGTGAACAATTCTCTATGACTGTAAACCCTTTCAGCCCTCAAAATAGCCCTTTGTATGGAAACAACTTTTCTAGGTCCAAGGCTAGCTACAAATTACAAAGGAGAAAACATCCATTCATGTGATGCTGCTAGGTTTATGTCAACACCAACTTGGTTGGTTATTGTAACCATTACCTATTCGATAATTCTCTGTGACTGTAAACCCTTCTAGTCCTCAAAATAGCCCTTTGTATGGAAGCAACTTTTATATGATTATTTAAGACTCTGTGGGTAGTTGGTACTACAATTTTCCCCACTCAAAGGGTCTCTTCATTTTCTCGCGTTAGTAGATAAAATTCCTCATCCTAGGATGGCTCTTTATATCATAGTACCGAAAATCATTTGGGGAAAAAATCGGCAAACCAAAAGTATTAGATTTTTTTCTGAAAAAATCGGCAAAAAATCAGAAAAAATTAGATTTAAAAAAAAACATAACAAATTGTAGGCATAGAGACAAAAACTTTTTCTTTTAAAAGTTAAGGGCATTTCCATAGCATAGAGATATAAAGAGCAAGTAAAATAGAGTTTAACCCATGAATTGTAGTAAATTAATTTTTATTGTTGACATTCTTATTTCCAATTCAATCTTTATGTCAACAAGAGTTTCCCGCTTTTTATTGGATGCTCGTTGTTCCATGCTTCTAGTATATTCATCAATATCAAGGGCCTTTAACACATGGGGATATTTTTTGACATGTTCAATTGCCATTTCTTGTGTTTGCTCATCCATATCATCTATATCCTGTCTTGCATCTTCACAGTATACATCCTCAACCATTTTCTTGGCTAGTTCATATGACTCTAGATGAATTCTAGTATCATCCAATGGATCCATAACATGGTTCCCAGAAGCTGTTTGCCTGGAAAAAAATCAGCAAAAAATCAGAAAAAGTCAGATTTAAAAAGAAAAACATAACAAATTGTAGGCATAGAGACAAAAACTATTTTAAAAAAAAACGTAACGGCATTTCCATAGCATAGAGATATAAAGAGCAACTAAAATAGAGTTTAACCCATGAATTATAGAAAATTAATTTTTGTTGTTTACATTCATATTGCCGATTCAATATTTATGCTAGCAAGAGTTTCCCACTTTTTATTGGATGTCCGTTGTTCCACACTTCTAGCATATTCATCAATATCAAGGGCCTTTACCACATGGGGATATTTTTTGACATGTTCAACTACCATTTCTTGTGTTTCCTCATCCATATCTTCTATATCCTATCTTGCATCTTCACAGTATACGTCCTGAATCATTTTCTTGGCTAGTTCATATGAATCTGGATGAATTCTAGTATCATCCAATGGATCCATAATATGGTTCCCAGAAGTTGCTTGCCCGGAAAAAAAGAGAGAGGCAAAAAACGAAAAAAAATCAGAAAAAAATCAGATTAAAAAAAAAACATAACAAATTGTAGGCATAGAGACAAAAACTATTTTTTAAAAAAACTAAAGGGCATTTCCATAGCATAGAGATATAAAGATCAACAAAATAGAGTTTAACCCATGAATTGTAAAAAAATAATTTTTGTTGTTTACATTCATATTGCCGATTCAATCTTTATGTCAGCAAGAGTTTCCCGCTTTTTATTGGATGTCTGTTGTTCCACACTTCTAGCATATTCATCAATATCAAGGGTCTTTAATAGATGGGGATAATTTTTGACATGTTCAACTACCATTTCTTGTGTTTCCTCATCCATATAATTATATCATGTCTTGCATCTTCACAATATACATCCTCAACCATTTTCTTGGCTAGTTCATCTGACTCTGGATGAATTGTAGTATCATCCAATAGATCCATAACATGGTTCCCAGAAGTTGCTTGCCTCGAAAAAAATCAACACAAAATTGACAAAAAATTAGAAAAAATCAGAATTAAAAAAAACATAACAAATTGTAGGCCTAGAGACAAAAACTATTTTTTTAAAATTTTAAGGGCATTTCCATAGCATAGAGATATAAAGAGCAAGTAAAATAGAGTTTACCCCATGAATTGTAGTAAATTAATTTTTATTGTTGACATTCTTATTTCTGATTCAATCTTTATGTCAACAAGAGTTTCCCTCTTTTTATTGGATGTTCATTGTTCCATGCTTCTAGTATATTCATCAATATCAAGGGCCTTTAATACATGGGGATATTTTTTGACATGTTCAATTGCCATTTTTTGTGTTTGCTCATCCATATCATCTATATCCTGTCTTGCATCTTCATAGTATACATCCTCAACCATTTTCTTGGCTAGTTCATATGACTCCAGATGAATTCTAGTATCATCCAATGGATCCATAACATGGTTCCCAGAAGCTGTTTGCCCAGAAAAAATCAGCAAAAAATCAGAAAAAATCAGATTTAAAAAAAAAAAATAACAAATTGTAGGCATAGAGACAAAAACTATTTAAAAAAAAAACATAAGGGCATTTCCATAGCATAGAGATATAAAGAGCAACTAAAATAGAGTTTAACCCATGAATTATAGAAAATTAATTTTTGTTGTTTACATTCATATTGCCGATTCAATATTTATGCCAGTAAGAGTTTCCCACTTTTTATTGGATGTCTGTTGTTCCACACTTCTAGCATATTCATCAATATCAAGGGCCTTTACCACATGGGGATTTTTTTTGACATGTTCAACTACCATTTCTTGTGTTTCCTCATCCATATCTTCTATATCCTATCTTGCATCTTCACAGTATACATCCTGAATCATTTTCTTGGCTAGTTCATATGACTCTGGATGAATTCTAGTATCATCCAATGGATCCATAATATGGTTCCCAGAAGCTGCTTGCCCAGAAAAAAAGAGAGAGGCAAAAAACGGCAAAAAATTAGAAAAAAATCAAATTTAAAAAAAACATAACAAATTGTAGGCATAGAGACAAAATCTATTTTTTTAAAAAACTTAAGGGCATTTCCATAGCATAGAGATATAAAGATCAACTTAAATAGAGTTTAACCCATGAATTGTAAAAAAATAATTTTTGTTGTTTACATTCATATTGCCGATTCAATCTTTATGTCAGCAAGAGTTTCCCGCTTTTTATTGGATGTCCGTTTCTAGCATATTCATCAATATCAAGGGTCTTTAATAGACGGGGATAATTTTTGACATGTTCAATTGCCATTTCTTGTGTTTCCTCATCCATATCATCTATATCCTGTCTTGCATCTTCACAATATACATCTTCAACCATTTTCTTGGCTAGTTCATCTGACTCTGGATGAATTGTAGTATCATCCAATGGATCCATAACATGGTTCCTAGAAATTGCTTGCCCTGAAAAAAATTGACACAAAATCGACAAAAATTTAGAAAAAATCAGATTTATAAAAAACATAACAAATTGTAGGCATAGAGACAAAAACTATTTTTTTAAAAAACTTAAGGGCATTTCCATAACATAGAGATATAAAGGGAAACTAAAATAGAGTTTAACCCATGAATTGTAGAAATTTTTTTTTTGTTGTTTACATTCATATTGTCAATTCAATCTTTATGTCAGCAAGAGTTTCCCTCTTTTTATTGGATGTTTGTTGTTCCACACTTCTAGCATATTCATCAATATCAAGGGCCTTTAACACATGGGGATATTTTTTGACATGTTCAACTACCGTTTCTTGTGTTTCCTCATCCATATCATCTATATCTTGTCTTGCATCTTCACAATATACATCCTCAGCCATTTCATTGACTAGTTAATATGACTCTGGATGAATTCTAGTATCATCCAATGGATCCATAACATGGTTCCCAGAAGCTGCTTGCTCGGAAAAAATCGGCAAACAATTGACAAAAAATCGGAAAAAATCAGATTTAAAAAAAACATAACAAATTGTAGAAATAGAGACAAATACTATTTTTAAAAAAAACTTAAGGGCATTTCCATAAAATAGAGATATAAAGAGCAACTAAAGTAGAGTTTAACCCATGAATTGTCGAAAATTAATGATTTTTGTAGCTTTTATACGATTATTTAGGACTCTACGGGCAGTTGCTTGTACAATTTTCCCCACTAAAAGGGTCTTCATTTTCTCTAGTTAGCAGATAAAATTCCTCATCCTAGGATGGCTCTTTATATCATAGTAGCAAAAATCGTTTGGGGAAAAAATTGGCAAACCAAAAGTATAAGATTTTTTTGAAAAAATCAGGAAAAAATGGGAAAAAAAAATAGATATAAAAAAAGCATAACAAATTGTAGAAAAAGAGACAAAAACTATTTTTTAAAAAAACTTAAGGGTATTTCCATATCATAGAGATATAAAGAGAAACTAAAATAGAGTTTAACCCATGAATTGTAGAAAATTATTTTTTGTTGTTTATATTCATATTCCCGATTCAGTCTTTATGTCAACAAGAGTTTCCCGCTTTTTATTGGATGTCCATTTTTCCACACTTCTAGCATATTCATCAATATCAAGGGCCTTTAACACATGGAGATATTTTTTGACACGTTCAACTACCATTTCTTGTGTTTCCTCATCCATATCATCTATATCATGTCCTGCATCTCCATAGTATACATCCTCAGCCATTTCTTGGCTAGTTCATATGACACAAGTTTTGGAAAAATTATCATAACTTTTATTTGAACTGTTGGATCTTTCTATAAATTGGAGGATAAGTCTGTAACAATGATATGAAGAGACTGATTGGAGAGATTGTCTTCATTACAAGGTAAGGGAAGCCTTTGTTATGTTTATCTTCCTCAAAGTATGATTGGTGTCTATTAAGTTGTTGTCTTGTAAGGGAGTTTTGAAGATTGAGAAGATACTTTTGATGGGTATTAATCTCGTTGCTGTCAAGTATGCCTGATTCAAATTGAATGTTTCCAAGGTTTATGTGCATTAGAGAGCAAATGATTCCAGAGATTGTCACTTCAATTAAATAATTACTAAAAACTTTGAATTGCTTGCCTGTAAATGAATGCTTTAAATAAAAGGTTACTTTATTATAAGTATGATTTCTTAATTGAGATTACTTTGAAAACACCTAATTAAATTCTTCAAACAATAGTATACCAGCACCTTCACCCTTGACATAATGTTGTAGTTAGTGTTACTGAATTTAACTTTGCTCTGAAAGACCAATAAGACAGAATGAATCTTGACATCCAATCCTTCAAACTGATAATCAAACTGAAACTTAACCCAAACTATAATAACATAGGATAACACATTGAAACAATCTAAATGGATAGATTTATCACAGGGAACTAATCAAACAAACAAAAAGATAAATACCATTAGAGATGAAAAACACTTGATCTTTGTATTGAAATAAACATAAGATAATCAACAGATTACATATAGCACAATATCTTTTCACTAGTTTGGCATTTCCAAAAAATAAACCAAGACCATCATGTCAAAGGCATCTATATGAGTTGTAATCAAAATATAATATGCAGTTAGTCTTATTGAATTTAACTTTACTCCGAAAGACCAATACGAAAATTTGAAGCTTTCCAACCAATCCTTCAAACTGATATTGAAACTTAAAATTAATCTCAATCACAATAACATAAGATAGCACATTGAAGCAATCTAATTGAATAGATTTATCATAGGGAACTAATCAATCAAATGAAAAAGTAGATACCATCAAAGATGAAGAACACATGATCTTTATATTGAAAATAAATAATAAAACTAGTTGCTTTCAATAAATATTGTCATCCACCATCTTGATACCGTCTTTCTTAAAAAACAAATTGCAAAAGCACCACATAAAAGATTGTCTTGATAGAGTAAAAAAATAGATCAGTTTCGGTTCCACAATGAAAGGGAATACCCTTTCATTTGGAATTAAACTTAACTAGGACTAACTTAAGACTAACAACCTAAAAACTGAAATTTCCTTGAGACATTTTAAAAAATCAAGTCTGATCTCCCAACATCTTGCTGCATTTTTAATGTGCTGCAAGTATTTTTCTGACTTGTATGTATCTACATCATGAATTATGTCCTTGACGATGATCTCTAGTGTGACAAAATTCTCCATCTATTCTATAGTCTTTTTTAATTCAATTCCATCAGTTCAGGCAATATCAAGGGCGACATTGAGAAGACTCTAGCATTCTAAGATCCATTTATCCTTATCTTTAATTTCAACTTTCTGATCAACCAATTCTGGGAAACCATCGTGAGTTATGTGCTTGCACTCATCATACTCAATCTATAATTGTTCATCAAATTTATTGTGTCTTGCCAAAAACTTCTTTATCTTTTCAATCTCCTCAGTTTCTACTTTGGCTACTATTCTATCATGCAGTCTAGTCCCCAATCTGTTTTGAATCCTATTATGTGAGACTACATTATCCATGTTCTTTTGAAAAACTATCCAAAACTCTTCCAGAAAGCCATGCAAAGTCTCAAATCTTTTGGTTAACAATACAGATGCAATATCTATCCTCACACTTTGCATTTGTTTAAGCATCTTCTTTTCTTCTTGTAATACCTCACAGTTTTTCTTCCACTATGAGTTATTAGGAGAAAGAACCATTGGCACTCATTGTCCACTTATTCTCAGCATTTCTTCATACAATCCTTTGTATTGGTTTCTTTCTCTTACTGTCTTGACCATTTGTGCCTTGTTAAACTTTGAGATATCTACTCCAATATCTACAGAAACGATGGGATCAATCTCCCCAACTTTAAGCTTCATCATATGGCCAAAGGCCTTATCAACATCAATAATATTAGGTCTTTTATTAGGAGGATATAAATCCCATAACAATAAGGCTTCCTCATCTTGATCGAACCTTGACCTAGTGAACACATCATTTACACCCTGTATATCTAATTTAAACTCCTTATTCTCTAATGTAATAAAATATAAAAAATAAACGAAGCACTAAGATCCCATCCAGGAAATAAGATCACTCCAGCCTCTATAAGCAGTTGTTTCCCCTTTTAAGGAGTAATTGTGGCCAATTCAACATCTAATTATTCTTTTAACTTCCACAACAGTTCAACTTCATTTTCTGGTGTAATGTTGGGAATAGAATCCCTCAACTTCTTTCCTTTGAAATTGTACAAAAATGATTTAAATTCTTTTAATTGTATAAAGACATCATCTACAATAAAGGCAGAATATTCCTCCAACCTGAAATCAGCATGAACCTCCAATTTTGTCACAATTTGCTCTTGCACATTGGGCTCTTCTTCCCTTACTCTTACTTGATACCTAGAGATGGCTGCACTTTCATCTAATTCACTTTCCACTTCCTCCCCAATTTCCATTTCCTGCAATCTTTGTCTCTTTTCTGCCAATTCTCTGTCCAGTCTATCAGTTATCTCTTGGGCTTCTACATCCTCCATCTTCCTAAACATATCTTCAGCCTCCAGACTTGAGTGCAGATAATCTCCCAAGTTTTTCTTTTTCTTGCAAGAATGAATATAACCTTCAGGATCATAATTCTTCTTGGCATAGTGCTCAAATAAGTTGTATTCTTCCATCAATTTTCTATCAATTATATCATAAGCTTTAGTAGACACTATTGTAAAAACTTCAAAACTTAGTGTTCTAGGCAGGAAGGCTTGTTTTCACTGATCCGCAAAATGTCTAGCATTTGACACACTCAACTGCCTTACAATCTCTAAGTAGGCTATTCTATCTGGAACTAATTTAGGCAACATATAAGGGCTTCCCTCAAATCCATATATTTTGAAACATGTGAAATCTTTGTTTACAAACCACTCTCCCCAGTTATGGTCAATAATTCACCTTTCATCACAATCCTTAGGCCTTAAAAATCTCTTAATTCCATCAGAGATAGATCCTTCACATGGAACCCCATATATCCTGTAAAGTGGTTTCACTATAAGTTCTTCAAACTTAATATAATTAGATCTCATATACCAAGAATCCCAAAGAGATGTCCATAATTGCACAGGTTGTTCTTCACCTTCCTTGTTCGTTGTATCCAATTTTAAATCTTATGGCCACAAACCCTTCACACGTCCATTGAACAAAACCAAATGCATTAACAGTGAATAAAATTTGAAGGTAGGGTTCCTATTATCTTTAAGGTTTAGAAAACCTTCATGTAACTTCTCTACTAGATATGCAACATAGTCAAAAGGCCTGGGCTCATACATTTGTATGTCAGAAGCTAAAACCAATGGCCTGGTACTCGCCAAATCAAGCACCTCGACTTCTCCTATTTTCCCACATGACATGTATGTATACTGCATGTAGTGTCTAAATAAATCAATGCTAAATGGTAGCCCATCTTCCGTAGTCAATTTCCATGGCTGCCTTTTATGAATAGCAATTTTCCAACTAGTGTATGTAGTGTCCATCCTAAGGTATTCTTCCTCTAACTCCCTAAAGGATAGGGGTTTGTTAGGGTTGGGATCTAAATTAAAAACTTCATTCACAGTACACATGAAAAACCTAATGAATGTATCACCATTTGGGAATTGAATGTATCTCTTCACAAAATTGTAATTTCTAACCAGAACCTCCAGCCACCTTATGTTCACAAAGACATTTGGAACAGTTAACTTACCCAAATTTGTCTGTTGGCTTGATGATGATTGTAATGAATGACTTCATATGTTATTCATGGAATATGTACACACACACATATGTTCACATTGTCTACCGGTATTACTTCTAAAGTTACTTGTATTACAACTGGTATTGGAAGTTTAGTTTATGATGGTTTAGAGAGTGTCAAACCAGTACACAGAGACAATCGATATATGTAGTAAATAACTTGACATTAACTTGAACATTTAGCACAGACCATAAAAGAAGAAATGGAGGACAATTGATTTACATGTTGACAGAGGTTAACTCTAACCAACATCGATGTTCCAAATGGTATTCATTGATTGTGTGATGAGTTACTCTTACTGGCAAATTTTGGTGGTAATTTGTGATGAGTTATGTTTGATTGTCTAGATACACTACACCTAGGAAATTGTGATATGATTTCCAAGTCGACATGAAATCTAAATGTCTATATAATGAAATTATGATGAACTTTTTTAAAAGATATGATATGAGATGATTTGATGCGAAGATAGAAGTGTTAAGTTGTTGAAGGCATTGCAGAGTATGTTGGTGATGAAATTTTGAGTGTGCAGAAGAGGATCTATTCAAGCAAGTTGTGCTACTTCTAGATCACACCACCTATTGTTTTCTAATCAATACAACAGTCAAATCCTCTAACTGGGTAAGCTCTAGCAAGATTCATTGTACAAATCTTTTAACAAGGTGATCCATTAGTTTGGATTCAGAAATCCTCTATCAAGGTTACTCCTAATAGGGTAATACCTTTAACAGGGTATAGCTTCTAACAAAGCTTTGGGATCTTTAACAGGATTCGATCCTAGGAGAGCACTTTTATAGACCTTAACCGGTAAGTTATCTATTACTACATATAGTTAACTTGTGAGTCCCATCTCATCGTGGTTTTTCCCATTTGGGTTTTCTGCATATAAACAATTGTGTTATGATGGATGTTTTACTTAGTGTGGATGCTTTAATATCATTTTGGATTGCATGCATAGTATTGAGTAAACTTGTTAAGTATATCTACCAGTCAGTGTTTAAAGTAGTATTGTTTTTGGTGTCACTAATTCATCCCCCCCTCTTAGTGATTTATAAGTTTATCAATTGGTATTAGAGCCTAACTTCTTTAAGGCTTAATCGCTTGGAAGGAAACCCTAAAGCCACCATGGGGGATATGAGCTACTTTGAGATGGATAGAGTTCTTGAAGCTACTAAGGATGAGCTTAAAACCCTAAGGGTAAAATTTAAAGCTTCACAATTCAAAAGGAGAGAGCTGACTAAACAACTATTGGAAATATCTGATAATAGTTCTTCAGATGAAGCTAACATTGATGCATTAGGTGAAGAAGTTGAAAATCTGAACGGTGAAAAGATAAATATGAGAAGAGAGATAGAAGCCCTAACTATCCACATGAGTCAAGAGCTGGAAGCTAGGAGGGGAGCTGAAGGTCTTGTCAAAGAAAGAGATCATGAGATTTCTAAGATCAAACAAGAGAATGCAACTTTGCATGAGCATTGGCATGCAAAAAAATAAGAAAAAGAGGCTTTGCAGCTAGATATTTAAATGACATCATCCCTAAGAGAGACTGTTACAAAACAAAATGAAGATCTTACTAGAGAGCTCACTAAGGCTAATTGAAAGCTAGAAAAGTTCAACAAAATTTCTACCATGATTGATGAGCAGATTCAATCACAAAGGATGAAAGGTGATACATCTAGACTAGGCTTTAACACATCTGAGAAAGGAGAGTCTTCTGGTACAAAGAGCAACATTCACAAGGACAAAAATGCTCCTAAGGCTAACAAGCGTACCGGTAAGAAAGTTTTTAAACTTGTTTGATGTGTCTGTCGTAAACTTGGACATTCTGCAAATGTGTGTAAAAATAGACCTAATGGGAATATAGGCTACAATGCAAATACTAGGTATGTATCTAAGAGATTTGAAGGTCATTGTTTTACATGCAAAATGTATGGACATAGATTAGTTGAATGCAGATATGGAGCAAATAATCCAATACCTCACATGAGTCCAAGACCTAATGGTAACTAGAGGAGAACCTATGATAAGCAGGGTAACATGAACTAGCAGAGACCCTATGTCAACCAGTTTAGTCCATTTGAGATGGAAAAGTTAACAAATGTCATTTGCACCATTTGTAACAATTATGGTCATATGGCTATGAATTGGAGAAGGAGGATTGGAAGAGGCAATGTAGGACCTTGGAGATCAGCTAGAATGGCCTGCTATTATTGTCATAAACCGAGACACATGGTAAAGTTATGTAGATATAGAAAGAACAAATTGGTTAATCATTCTGAAGATCAAAAAGGTAAGCATAAGGTAAATGTTGAGGAAAACAGAGAAGAAATGAATAGAATCTAGAAAAAGAAGAGTGAAGATATATCTATAGAAGTACATAATCCCTCACCTAGTGTGGAGAATTCTACACTAGTGAATTGAGCCTTTCAACAGGGCTAAGGGGAGCATAGCGGTAAATCTACTTTTGAACCCCTTGAAAGATAAGTGGTAAGAGAGTTTGCATTTTTGAGTTTTTATGTGTGAAATCTTGATATCTTTTGTTGATCAGTTTTTCAAAAGTTTATCAACTGGTTTTACACCTGTTAATATTGTATGCATCATTGAGCGGTGTATTACAGTTTGTAACCCTAGCGGTCAAGCATTTAATGCAGTAGGTAAAAAGGATAAAAACAAGTTTTACTATGTTATTTTTACCCTAAATGCATTTGAAAGAGAATTCTTGAGCACTTGCAGAGTGAAGAGAGTATTAGTCTAATTTGTGTCATGATTTGTGTGATTGAAGTTGATTCAAAGATTTGTGACGGTTGAATTGGTGTGCATTTGAGTAATCAACCGGTAACCAAGGGAAAGCATGATAATTAAGGTATTTCTTTGTAAATCCCTTTTCGAATCTAGTTTATCTGAATGGCTTCATCATCTAAGCAAGTAGAGAGACTAATGTGTTAGCAATTGACACTCATTAGATTCATATGCTGTCATTGATGGAAACATGGCAACATGGTAACTTGGCAAAAAGATTCATAAGGAAGCATACATCAACATCAGGAGGCATTCACCGGTAGACACAGGCATTAGAGAATCTAGGGTTACACCAGCAATAGTATCCAACACTTTAGTGAAGCCGATATTAGGCTTGGACTTGAAGGATGTTTTATTTGTAAAATCATTTTGTAATTATTAAGGTTGTTATTGTATATCTTATGTAATGCATTGTAAGATGACATAAGGCATATTGTTTGTGAAGGGTATATAGGTCAGTTTCTTAAGGTCATTATATATATATATAGGAGATAGATTGGAATAAGGATATAGGAGACTGTATAATGTGAAGTATATGTATGTAGATCATTTGTATGTGAATGTTATATCATGCATTGATTTGTAGATAGTTTGGAAATTATTCTTGGAGGAAAGGAGATACTGGTAGAAGTGTTCAGGGTTTATGAACTGGTACAGAGCAGAACTATAACTAGAACTCTTTTTGGCATAGCAGATGCATTTTATGACTTCATTATTACTGTTTTATTTCAGCAGAAGCTTGTAGTCAGTGAGACTCTTTTGTGATGAGTAGTGTGCTCTAGGAAGTGTGCCTTCTTGCATGTGCAGGCCCCCATTTTATGTAATATCATTTCATATGGCTAGTGAACTAATATTGTGGGTCACAAATCCCACTGTGGTTTTTCCTCTTTGAGGTTTTCCACATATAAATTATGTGTGTTATGGTTTTTATTTATGTGGATCGTTTATTTGCTTCAAGTTATATGTTTCTTCATTTACCGGTTTATATGTGTATGTTATAAAAGGATAAAATCATATCTTATTGGCAGAACACTGATTCATGCCCCCCTCTTGGTGTTCTTGGATCCTAACAATTGGTATCAGAGCTTGGTTTCTCAGAAGAATTTTAATAGCTTGAGGAAGATCCTGAAACCAGAATCATTAAACATGGCTATGGAGAAGAAACTTGAGATGGCTCTTGAGGATTATGATGCTGAAAGAATGAAGATTTTAAAATTGCAAGATGAATTGAATTCTGCTAATGAATTCGTTCTTGTCTTGCACGAAAGGTTATCATCTGCTCAAGCCAAGAGAAAGGAACTTTTGCAAAACCAAGATGATGAAGAGAAAAATGCACTTAAGGAACAATGTCATAAATTAAGTCAAGCAAACATGCTCATGAAAAATGAAATGCAAGACTTGATTATGAGGATATCAAATGACATTGAGGATAGGAAGAAGAAGGAAGAAAATATTGTTATATCTCTGAAAAACAAATTTGATGAATATGGCAGATTGACTCACGAGAATAATCTATTGAGAATTGATTTGACACACTCCCAGAATAATGAACAAGAGCTTGAAAGACAAATAACTACTTTGAGAGATTATTTGACTACTGCAAGTGAGTATAAAGAAAAATTTAGGATTAGTGTTGCATAGTTGGATGACTTATTGAAAAGACAAAGGCATAATGATGATTCTAGAGGACTTGGATTTGTACAAGGTGAAAGCTCCGGTACTGTAAATGGAGATCAGACAACTGGTATGCAAAACTCATCATACCAAAGGAAACTGGTAAGGCAATATAATGCTTATGAATTCAATGGTAGATGCTTTGTTTGTAATAAATTCGGGCATATGGCTAAACAATGTAGAAATAGAGCAAATCAAAACTACAATTTTGTTCCTGGTCAATGCACAAATTGCAAGAAATATGGTCATAAATCAGAAGATTGCAGAATGAATGTCAAATGTCATGCATGTGGAAAGTTTGGTCATTTGGCTAATCAATGTAGGTCACGGAATTACACCGGATATGTTAAATCAATTCAAAAGAACAATGTTACATGTTATGCATGCAACAAAATAGGTCATATTGCTAAGTACTTCAGAAGCAAGACTCAATCGATTAGCAATGATAAAGCAAATGAGAAAGGAAAGCAGAAGGTAGATGAATTCCAACAAGATCACACCAAGAGATGGATTAGAAAGTCTGAAGAACTAGGGGGAGATGGATCTACACCAGTAAATCCACCGATAGAACATAGCATTCCTGCACCGGCAGGAAATTCCACCAGTAACTGAGGCATACACCTTAGGGGTTGGAAAATCTATTGCAAATATTGCATATTCTCCAGAAGAGATTTGAAAAAGATCTAGAAGAGATTTGGACAGTTGTCTTAATCATTGATGAAGGTTTACCTGACATAAGACTGTGAAATCGACATCCAGTAGGGTACATCGCGAGACATTTATGATAGTGAAGGATTAGGGTTTACTAGCTTATAAAAGGGGTGAATTAATTCTCACTCACCCAACATTCAAGCAATCCAGAGCAAAGAAAAGGTGAATCTCAGGCAATTAAGAGAAAGAAAAGACATTCTAAAAGGATTTCCAACAATCATCTAAGAAGCAATCAAATCTTCACACCGACGATCATTTTCAGGTATTTATTCGAAATGGCATCTAGATCATCTTCTCCTAATTTCATTGTAAATCCCACCATTATTAAAGTTAAGGATAGGCTGAGATCCATTTTCAAGAAAGTTCCCCAGATAGCCAAGAAAGAAGACTCTACGGGCACATTCTCTAGGGTTCTCGATGATGTGATGTATGTTGAAGATGTAAGGGCATATATTCATTGCACCTTGGAGGATTTAGGTACAAAAGAGATAAAGGGCATGTATCAATTTGTGATATTGGGAAGCTCTGGAACAATCAAGCTAGAATATGAGATCATCGAGGATCTAGGGTTAGCTGATATTCTACACATACTGGAATTCAAAGATGAGGTGATCAGATATGTTTTGAGCAGGGTTCACAATGAATTCATTTGGCTGGATCGACTCTACATGATCACAAAGGAAGTAATTCAAGCAGTCACCAACTTACCCAAAGTCGGACAAGACCTTGGCAAGAAGATTTCCACCACTGCGATTGAGAAGCTCACTGACATAACCCATGATGGAAGATCTATGAGAGTTAGCACAATCAAAGACACTAATGTGAAATTTGTTAGCATGATAATCGGCTATAAGGTAACTCAATCTAGTCAACTAAACTCTATTGCTAGTTCTTGCACCCATGCTACTTATCAGATGTTAAAGAATAATGAGAAGTATGATTTGTGTGAATGGCTGAGAAGTGAACTAATGCTGAATCTTGGAAAGATTAAGAGTGTTAAGAAAGGAACTTTTAGGTTTAGAAATCTCATTGTTTGTTTAATGCTTTACTTCATAAATGAGCTACCCAGTTTAGGGAAGAAGCATTGGGCTCATGACATACTGATAGGTATGAAAATCAAGGAAGTAATGACTAGTCTTGGTACCAACGGGGATGAAAAGCTTTGGGGATATTTCAAAACATTTCAGAAAAATATGAGACAAAGGGAAAGAATATCAAAGCACATTGTGGAGAAGTACTCCACTGATATTTGTTTTATGGTGAAGACTGATGAAACTCTTATGGAGGGAGTAGAATTTAGGACCATATGGGTCATTGAGCTTGGATATGAAGTAGATGATAGCATTTTTGAACCTTAAGCACAAATGTTGCTTGAATCTCCATTGGATGATAAGACAAAACACTTCGGTACTGCTGAAGAAAAGGCTCCTGAAGTCAAGATTGGCTTCGAAAAGAAAATAAGAGAAGAAAATTGATAAGATGTCTACATTTGTACAAAATGTAATCCATAAGATAGACACTCACCTGAGTTATGGATCCAAACCGACAAAGAAACCGACAATGGTTAGTGCTCCTGAGGCAAAGAGGCCCGACACTTTCATTTCTTTGGTCACTTCTAACTCTAATCCAAAGGATAATGAACCTCTAGCATTCAAAAGGGTACACAGAAAGAAAGTTGACCAGCTTCAGTAGAGGAGAAGAAGGTGGAGCCAAGGAGGAAGCTTGTGAGAAAAGTAACAAAACCTACTGCACCCCCACCTCCGGCAAGGAAACCTATTTAGAAGAGGAAACCAATCATGTGATGGTATGATGAAAGAATAAGTATCTGGTAGAATACTAAGAGGGGGGGGGGGGTGAATTAGTACACTGAAAAACTAATACAAATTTCCCAAACTCAACCTTAGTCAAACAAAGTAATCATATCTAAGTCAAGATCATTATTTATAAGAATACTCGACATCAACAGGTTTAACTTTTATGACAACTTTAACAGTAAACAACTTCAAACTTGTGAATATCAACAATGCTTAATCATAAATCAACATATTCATCTCTTAAAGCTTCTACTTGACATGCCTTATTAGAGATTAACCAAATCAACAAATAAGATCACAACCACAAAAGCATTCACCACTTGACACAAATGTTTATATGTGGAAAACCCAAATAGGTAAAAACCACGGTGAGATGAGACTCACAAGGATATCTATTTGAACTCTTTCGAAGTTCGCCCTGTTAGGAGCCAAAGCCTGTTAGAGCTTTACAATAAGTCTTGTTAAGAACTAATTCTGGTTAGGAATCACCCGGTTAAGAGATTTTACAAATATGCCTTGTCAGAAGCACAATACCCTGTTAGGAGTAACCTCGCTAGAGGATTTAAGAATCCAAGCTAATGGACCACCTCGTGAGAGGATTTAATGAGTAACCAAGCTTGTTAGAGCTTACCCAGTTAAGGGATTTAACTTTTGCTGTAATTGTTAGAAAATAATAGTTTTGTTGATTTGTCTGAATAGCACTACTTTTGCTTGATCATATCCTTCTATAACCTTCATTCTGCCTTCACTTAAAGTGCAGATCCACTCACCGATTTAGCAACTATACACTCAATAGGTTTTCTACCAACATTGCCAACAACCTTAACAAACAACTTCATCGACCTTAAATAGAAATCAATTAGGTCGGTAACACAGCAAAAACCTAATTCTCATCATCGAGATTACAAACAATTCGGTACAATCTTGACTGTTGGAAATCATGATAATCTCTTCACATTCTTCAAGATAATTTTAACCACTCCATGATCACGACTCTATTGGACTTTGTAACTCATCATGCATTGTGTATTAGATGCAATCCACTTTTCTCCTTCTCTAGACAAGAACAAATGCGGTAAAACAATTTGAATATCACCTTAATAAAATGATCACACATATCTCCATCATTACCGCTTTTAAGATAATAAACCATCAAACTTGGTCAGTTAGGGTTTAACAACTGATTGGGTTTACCGATTACATTACATATAAATGTTTAACCCTTTACACTAGTTCAACTCACAAACTTAACATAAAGGTTTACAACATCTTCCACAAATCCCTTCTTATTGGTTACTAGCCAATATAGAAAACAACAATATCAACAATAACATGAATACCTTTAACCGGTTCAATTGACATCAATGATAACATATCATTAATGCAATCTTGATGCAAAATACCAACAAACTCAAAATGCCAACAATCTCCCCCTTTGGCATTGATGGCAATACAAATATCAACACCTCTTATTGCTGCTAAGATTGGTGAATTGGTGAATAGGAATCCTGGTTTACATTACCAAGTATTTGTTAGGTCCCAGAGACAACTGAGAGGGGGGGGGTGCGGGTGAATCAGTTGTCAAATAAATTCAAACCAAAAACAACTTAATCAACTTAATGCTTAATACCGGTAAACCAGTTAAGTATGTCAGTAGACAGTGTTAACAGTTAATTGCTATACCGGTAAAGATTAATGCATGAAACATAAACACAAAATCATCCACAACCCATAACACCAATATTTGTACATGGAAACCATGTAAGGGGAAAAACCATGGTGGGAAACCTTACCCACAATCAGATGATACTACTGCAGATAGTAAGTGTACATAAATGGGGTCTGCACATGCAGAAAGGCCAACAGCCTAGAGCTCACTACTCAATCACAAAAAGGGAGTCACACTGACTACAGTTGGATGGTTAAATCCAATAAGAATGTACTGCATAAGATAGCATCTTCATATGCTGGATTCAGTACCGGTGTAATGTTGATATGCTTTCACAAAAATCTAGCTTCACCTTCAAATGATGTCTTCATGTATAGCTCTTCTAAATCTCGCATATACCTTCACACAATTCTTTTTTGCATTCCACATTCAATCTTACAAATAAGATCTTACATTTATACCATAACCTAAGACCAATTTTAGTAGGTCAGCTCTACAAGATATTACAATAAAAAAATTTTACAAACAATATAATATCTGATGCAATAGCTGATTAATCATGTTGGCTTAATGCATTTACAATAATAATTATTCATCTCCATAGCATGCCATGTTGATCTGGAAAAGATAAACTTGCCGGTGTAACCCTAGGTAACCCTAGACCTATTTGTCAGTAAAAGAAAATATGCAAATATGAATATACCAATGATTAATTCTTCAAAACAAAGTGTCCACACAATGTCTTTGACATTACCAGGTGTCTTCCATATCATTCCAAGTGCCGGTGATCGTTATATCCTGCCGATGAACCATATACCAGTAACTGTGCAATGGTTACTTGCTTGCCGGTGAATGTTGTTGGATCTCCAAAGTGCTAGTGTTTTAGTAGGTGTTGACATCAATGACAAAACTATACCAAAATACCAAAAATCTCCCCCTTTGGCATTGATGGCAACACAAGATGGAAAAACCATCAAAGTGCCAAAATAGAAATGCCAATTACCAACAACCAACAATCTCTCCTAAACAACAATCTCTCCCTTTGGGAGCAACATGTGTTATCCAAAGTTTTTCAATACCAATCTCTCCTTAAAATGATAATGTGTTTTTCCATAGATATCTCTCCCCCTTTGACATCAAATGCCAAAGTTACAATAATTAAATCAAGTTCATATACAAAATACCAATCAATTCAATATACCAACTACTCCCCCTGAGAAGTAGCTTCCTCATCAAAGACCAGAGTAAAAGATTTCTCTGTAAATTCTATCGATTGATGACAATCATCAACTATCTAAGTCTCTACCTGTGGTGGTATGACTCCAAGCTGATCTCTGAGATATTCAAAAGTGTCCTTAGGCAAAGGTTTTGTGAAAATATCTACAAGCTATTCTTTAGTATTCACATAAACTAGTTTTATCTCTTTTCTTCAACTTTTTCCCTTAGAAAATTCAGTTTGATAGAAACATGTTTTGTTTTAGAATGTAATACCAGATTCTTAGATATAGCAATTGCTGCAGTGTTACAACAATATATAGTAATGGGTTCCTTGCATTTTACCTTTATGTCTTTCAACATTTGCTTAAGCCATAGTACCTGTGTACAGTTAGTTGTTGCTGCAACATATTTTGATTCTGCTATTGATAAAAATGTACAACTCTGTTTCTTACTCAACCAAGAAACTAATCTCTTTCCAAGAAAAAATGCTCCGTTGGTGGTGCTTTTTCTATCATCCACATCTCCTACCTAATTTGCATCTGTGTATGCACATAGATCAAAATTTTCATCTCTAGGATACCATAATCCAAGATTTGCAGTGCCTTGTAAGTACCAGAAAATCCTATTTACTGCTGATTCATGATTTTCTCTAGGATTACTTTGAAATCTAGAAACAATACATACTGCATTCATAATATCAGGTCTGGTTTGTGTCAAATATAGTAAACCTCCTATCATAGATTTGTATCTAGTTGGATTAACAGGTGTAGATTCATCCCTTTGAGATAATTTGTCATTTGTAGTCATAGGTGTGCTTATCGGTTTAGAGTTCTCCATCCCAAATTTCTTTAGTAACTCTTTTAAGTACTTGGAATGACTCAAAAATATACCTTTGTCAGTTTGTGAAATCTGCAATCCTAAAAAGAATTTTATTTCTCCAATCATAGACATTTCAATTTCTTGCTGCATTTTAATAGAAAATTCCTTACATAATCCATCTTCTCCTCCAAAGATTATATCATCAATGAATACTTCTATAATCAAGATATCATCATTAGTTATTTTGTAATATAAATTACTGTCTGCATTTCCTTTAGTAAAACCAATCTATGAAAGATACTTATCCAACCTTGCATACCAAGCTCTTGGGGCTTGTTTCAGTCCATACAGAGCTTTTCTTAACTTGCAAACCATATCATTGTCATCTGTCAAAGAAAATCCATCAAGTTGTTCAATATATACTTCCTCTTCAAGATCTCCATTCAAGAATGCGCATTTAATATCCATTTGATAAACTTTGTAGTTCTTGTGAGCTGCAAAAGCCAAGAATAATTTGACTGCCTCAATTCTAGCTATCGGTGCAAAGCTTTCATTGTAATCAATTCCTTGTTTCTGAGAATATCCCTTACATACTAGTCTTACTTTATTTTTGACAACCTTACCATCTTCATTAAGTTTGTTTCTAAATACCCATTTGGTTCAAATTACATTTTTATCTTTAGGTCTGGGAACTAGTGTCCACGTAATATTTTTCTCAATTTGTTCTAATTCTTCTTCCATAGCTTTAATCCAAAATTTATCTTCACATGCCTCATTAACAGATGATGGTTCAATTTGAGAAATAAGACATACCTCTTCATTTGCCAATCTTCCTCTTGTCATAACTCCTTTAAATTTGTTTCCAATTATTTGATCTTTAGAATGATTCAATCTTACATATCGAGGTGTCTTAGTTTGCTGTTGTTCTTCAATTACTGTGGAATCCTCAAATGGTACCGGCGTAACTGGATCTTCATTCTATACCAGTGGATTTAGTGTAGGTTCATTTGTCACAATTTTTGCTGCCAGTTTAGAGTCTATATACCTTGAAGTTCCTCTGAATTGTTCATCAATTTTTACATTTGTACTCTCAACAATTTTCTCCAATCTCTTGTTAAAACATGTATATGCCTTGCTCTTAGATGAATAACCAAGAAATATTCCTTCTTCACTTATAGGATCAAATTTTCCAATATACTCATCTCTTCTAATATAACATTTACTTCCAAAAATTCTGAAATACTTAAGAGTAGGAGTATTACCAAACCATAGTTCATGAGGGGTCTTACCGGTTTCACCTTTGATGTGAACTTTGTTGAATGTATAGACCGCTGTGTTGACTGCTTCTCTCCAATACACATGTGGTAAATTTTCTTCAGATAACATACTTCTTGCTGCAAACAAGATATTTCTGTTTTTCCTTTCAACAACTCCATTCTGCTGTGGTGTTCGAGGTGCTGATAGTTGTCTTCTAATTCCATTTACTTCATAGAATGTATTAAAGTCCTTAGATGTGAATTCTCCTCCTTGATCTAATCTTAAACATTTGATTTTCTTACCGGTCACATTTACAACCATTGCTTTGAATAGTTTGAACTTTCCAAGTGCTTCTAATTTTTCTCTGAGAAAGTAACCCAACACATTCTAGAATAATCATCAATAGTTAACATGAAATATCTATCACCTTGTAAGCTTTTAGTTCTAGCTGGACCACATAAATCAGTGTGAATCAAATCAAGAGCATTATTGGATTTTTCTGGAATACTTTTAAAACTATCTCTAACTTGTTTTCCAAATTGACATTCCTTACAAATTGTATTATGAGGTTTGACAATTTTAGGTAGATCTCTAACTGCCTTAGAAGTACTGATCTTTACCATGCAATCAAAGTTTACATGACATAGTCTCTTATGCCATAACCAACTTTCATCTATATGTGCAATCAAGCATGTCTTTTCACTGTTATTCAAATGAAAGATATTACCTCTAGTCTGATTACCGGTTGCAATTTCTAAACCAATTTTGTTCATGATTTTGCATTTTCATTTTTTAAATTGTAACTGAAATCCTTTCTCAACCAATTGACCAACACTTAAAAGATTATACTTTAATCCTTCAACATAGTAGACATTGTCAATGTTATGCTTACCATCAAGAGATATTGTACCCTTACCTTTCATTGAATAGGCTTTGTCATCTCCAAATCTTACTAAACCTCCATTGTATTCTTGAAAGTTCAAGAATTTACCTTTGTCTCTTGTCATATGATGTGAGCATCCTGAGTCAATGATCCATTCATCCTTTACTTCAACTTTAGCTGCTAGGGCTTGTTCTACCAGTTGAGTAGTAGGTGTTGGTTGATCTTCTGTTATAGAAACAAAAACCCATCCATTGTCTGCTGGATCCTCATCAGAATCATCAGTCACACCTTCATCAGCAATGTAACAAGATTGGTCTTTGTTCTTCTTAAATCTGTATCTCTGATAGTCAAGATTAGGCTTGTTTGTTCTTCTAGCTTCTTCTCTTAGTCTAGCATGTCTATCAGGGCATCTCGAAGCCATATGACCAATCTTATTGTAGTTAAAACATTTAAAGGGTGCTTTACCTTCATACTTACTTCTGACTAGACCTTTAGGCATTTTCCTTGCAAATAGTGCTTCAAGTTCTTCAAGCTCTTCATTCTCCTTCCTAGTTTCTTCAATTTCTCTTGCATAAAAGGCTTTCCAATCTGATTTATCAAATGATGGAGCAGATGATGTTGATGCTTTAAAGGCCAAATCTTCGTTTATAGTAGTAATAGGACCAAATTCCTCAATTTCAAAAGCTAAAAGTTTTCCAAACAATATATCCCTAGTTACTGATGTATTAGGCATTGTTCTCAACTTATTTAAGGTAGTAACCTTCATTTTATATGCCTATGGCAATTCTCTTAAAAAATTTGGAACAATTTCATCCTCACTTAAGGTTCCTCCACAACATTTAATACCCAAAACAATTTCATTTACTCTTTCCATAAAAGAAGAAATCCTTTCATCTTCTTCCATTTTCAGATGTTCATACCAGACTTGGAAGCTCTCAAGTTTTGCAATTTTGACTGTGGAATCTCCTTCATTCAATGTTTCCAAATGATCCCAAATAGCTTTAGCAGTAGACCTATCTGATAATCTCATGATTTGTTGCTTTGATAATGTGCTCAAAAGTGCTCCTCTTGCTTTGCAATCATTCTCCCCATCCTTAGCTAAGGTATTTGGACTGGGCTGACCAACTACAACAGTAATATAACCTTTCTTTGTAACTTCCCAAATGTCTTTATCAATGCAATTCAGATGTGTCTCCATTCTAATCTTCCATATCCATAGTTGGTTCCATCAAGCTTAGGACTCTCCTTCCTGAAATAATTAGTAGACATTGGATCTCCTCAAGTTGTTAAACTTCTACAAAAAGAGGACTAAGCTCTGATACCAATTGTTAGGTCCAGGAGACAACTGAGAGGGGGCGGGGGGGGTGAATCAGTTGTCAAATAAATTCAAACCAAAAACAACTTAATCAACTTAATGCTTAATACTGGTAAACTAGTCAAGTATGCCAGTAGATAGTGTTAATAGTTAATTGCTATACTAGTAAAGATTAATGCATGAAACATAAACACAAAGTCATCCACAACACATAACACCAATATTTGTATGTGGAAACCCTGTAAGGGGAAAAACCACGGTGGGAAACCTTACCCACAATCAAATGATACTACTGCAGATAGTAAGTGTACATAAATGGGTTCTACACATGTAGAAAGGCCAACAGCCTAGAGCTCACTACTCAATCACAAAAAGGGAGTCACATTGACTATAGTTGGATGGTTAAATCCAATAAGAATGTATTGCACAAGATAGCATCTTCATATGTTGGATTCAGTACGGGTGTAATGCTGATATGCTTTCATAAAAACCTAGCTTCACCTTCAAATGATGTCTTCGTGTATATCTCTGCTTAATCTTGCATATACCTTCACACAATTATTTTTTTGCATTCCACATTTGATCTTACAAATAAGATCTTACATTTATACCATAACCCAAGACCAATTTTAGTAAGTCGGCTCTACAAGATATTACAATAAAAATAATTTACAAACAATATAATATCTGATAAATAACCAATTAAACATGTCGGCTTATTGGATTTACAACAATAATTAGTCATCTCCATAGCATGCCATGCTGATCTAGAAAAGATAAACCTGCTAGTGTAACCCTAGATAACCCTGGACCTATTTGCTTGTAAAAGCAAATATGCAAATATGAATATACCAATGATTGATTCTTCAAAACAAAGTGTCAACACGATGCCTTCAACATTACCAGGTGTCTTTCATATCATTCCAAGTGTCGGTGATCATTATATCCTATCGGTGAACCATATACCAGTAACTATGTAATAGTTACTTGCTTGCCGATGAATGTAACTATGTAATAGTTATATATCATTATATCCTATGTGCTAGTGTTTTAGTAGGTGTTGACATCAATGACAAAACCATACAAAAATACCAGCAGTATTTACCTTGCTCTATCTATCTTAAGCCTAGCACTAGTTCACTTAATCAAACACATAATTCTTCTCCCCAATCACATAATTCTTCTCCCCCTTTGATAGCAATGCCAAAGTGCAAGTAAAACATGTAATTCTGCTCTCACTATAATGTTGATGCTTCCCCTGTGGAATACATCCACTCCTTCATCAATCCATATAAGATTCTACAAGTGGTTCAGGGGCTGATGCAATCAACATCATGCTTAACTAACTTCATGAAGAGGGACAACCCCCAATTGATTTCTAATTGTAGCATCGGAATTAGGAATCATCAAAGCAATATATAAAAGGACATATCATTCATTATTAGCTCAATCACAAACACACATTGCAATGATCTAATCCTAAGCACACTCAATAGAGACATAGAAACAAAGCATTCAAAAGCAAAGATTCATGCAAACCAGATGACGATTTGGATGCTTCTTCCATGCGGCTCCATTGTTCTTCTTTCTTCTCCAAATAGGTTTGTTGTGGATCTCACCTTCAAGTGAATACAACTAATTATGAAAGCAAGATTGACATTCAAGAATACTCGAAGCGTAAGTTCAATAGTCTGATAAGAATTAAGAATCAAGGATCAAGGGGATTTGAGTGAAGAAATTCATCCAATTTATAGAGAAATTGGAGAAAAAGACAAGATTAGCATGAAATTGATATTAGAAGCAATTGATTTCAAAATTGGCACAATTGAGTGAAAAGAAGAAGGTTATGACACCTTCTATGTCATGAATTATGACATATTGCCAATGCAAAGCTTAGAGAACTAGGACCTTATGACATCTTGCTATGCCAAGAGTATGACGCATGAAGCACAAAAATAGGGAGAACTAGAGACAAGTTAATTAGGTGGAAATTGCAATTAGGAAAATAATGAAATAGGTGGAAATTAGGAATTAGGAAATAATGAAATTAGGAATTAAGAAATTGATGGAAATTAGAAATTAGTGAATTAATCAATAATTTTTTCATTTATTAATTAATTCATTCACAAAGAGGAATAATTAGTCAATTAAATAAATATATAATTGTAATGAGAAGACTTAGGATAAATAAGTAATTTACTAATCCTAAAGGAAGAAAATGATAAGCAAGGTTAAATGATTAAATCATGAAACCTTGGAAGATGAATTAGAAATGCAAGGATGACAATTAGGTCTTGACAAAGGATAGTTGATATTGATTCGATCATGATTTTGGATTGATAAATGATTTGATTGACAAATGCGCCAATTGGTGAGGAACAATGACTAATTGATTCAAATTGACATGATTGAAAAGGATGACGATCGATGTCAAATCGATCGTAAAACGACGAGATTGACAAGTTGATAAGAGATTGACAAGATCGATCAAAATCATGATTAAAGATTGTTATCGACAAGACCAAATTCAAAAGCGAGATAAATGAAGAATGCAGAAGAAAGACTCGATGCTCGCAAATGATAAAAACCAAGTGCGTGACATAGGAGAAATATTAATGCGATGCAAAAACCTAAAATGAGGCAATGCGCAAATGTTAAAGTATGATCCTGCAAGCGTTGACCATTTTTAGATGTCTACATTTTGCCCCTCTTTGAGACAATGCGATTTTAAGCGTTGTTTCAAAGAACAATAAAAATGCCCCGGATGCTGACAATGACATATGAAAATGCCCCAGAAAATAACAATGACATATGCATGCCCCCTCGAGGAATTGGCCGGAAACATGCAGAAAAGAGGCCAATTGATCGATAAGAATGATAGAACATGATAGGATCAAATGGACTGCCAAGACTGACGAAAGAAATGTTAGTAAGAAGAAATTAGACAGAGGACAGTTAGAGATGAAGAAAAACTTGCTTTCACATATGCACATAAGTAGGTGAGAACCTTTATTTGATATGGCAAAATGGATGCAGCGCAACATGGCAATGAAGGCCAGAGCGATAATGCAATCCCTTTGCGTAAGATAGACACATCGTAGACAAACAACAATCACAACAAAAAAGAAAGGAACCATGAACCATCCTGGTCACTCTAAATCACTCAGTGACATCATCGAGTAACATAGGAACATGACCGAAGCCAAAGATAAATCAATAAAAATATAAGATGCACAAATTCCAACAAAGCAAACAAAACATCTTGATCTTCATTGTCAAAAGTTGAAAGTGATGATAGGACAATCATGTTGTCTAGTTTTAGGACATGCAGTACCTCGTCTAAGACAAGACATAGTCTGGTTTCAAGTATACCACACCCTGTATAAGACCCATGATAATAGAGACAAGGACAAATGATTTTGAGGTTGATTGATATGACAATGTTGATCAGTTTGAATGTCTGGTTTGAGTGAAAAGTTCATCTGTTTAAGCGTGATTTCATTAAAGCGCAGTGTTTGATTGCGAGTTGTTGGATGGATGCTCAGGGATCTGTCTTATTCACAAAAAGAGATCCTTTATTGACAAAATGCTTGTTTTTGGATTTTAATGTTTTTGCAATGTTTTTGTGTTCATTTTTTCAGGACTTTTTATGATTTTTAGGGATTTTCAATTTTTCAATTTTTAGATATTTTTTCAGGACGTTTTTCGATTTTTTTGAGATTTTTTCAGGACATTTTTGAATTTTTATGAAGATTTTTTTCAAAACATTTTATGATTTTTCTGAGATTTTTCAATTTTTATGATTTTTTCATGACATTTTTCAATTTTTAAGAGATTTTGCCCCCAGTGTCTAGCAAGGCAAGGAATATGATAGGTGAATAAATAGGCTTGCTAAAATGATGGTGGATAGAGGGAAGACAAAGGCCTTTTATTATGGAGACAATACGGATGCAATTTTCAAGGGCTATTGCGTGATGGGACAAGAGACTGGATATAACAATGTAAAGCAGTGACATGGCATAAGGGACATGTCAAGAGGTTTTTAAAACCATGTTTTGCATTTTGCGTCCTTATGTCAGATCAAGATCAAGGGACAGAAAGAGTGTATGGATAGTGATAAGATATGGATAGGATAAGCAAGACCAAGAATGGATAAAGGACATGGACTGAAGGTTGGGATAGGATACAGGATAGCGGCAGAAAGTTGCAATAAGCCAGGGAATATGGATGAAAGTTATAATAAGCAAATGGATAAAGACCAAAAGCTATGATGGACTAAAAGCTGCAAATAATATGCATGATGCTCATGATGATCGTCAGCCTTGTCAAGATCAAAGGAGGAAAGGGAATCTGGACATGAGGGATAATAGGATATGAAGGGTAATGACAGGGGTTCGATAGGATAATGCAGGGCAATAGGATATGAAGGAGGAAAACTGCCCCCAAGTGTGATTGTGCAAGAAGTTCATAGATTACGCATGACGCCTGTTTGCTAGGTTTTCATCACGGTACTTGCCCAAGGCACCTGTTTGCCATGTTTTCACCAGTGAACGAATTATTTTTGCTTTACTTTTTTCTTTCACTTTTTTTGATTTTGTATTTTTTTTGTATTTTGACTTTTTCAATAGAAGATGGACACATGATAGGGGATGGAAGAAGGACTCAAGCGTCTTTTTTGGTTTGGATAGTAGCCTTGAAAAAAAAAATGGACCATGACCTTTAAAAGTATGCTCAAAGACGTTGGTAGGATAAGGACATGGAAAAAGAGATGAAACTAAGGCGAGGATTTATGCAAAGGATTGGACCAAAGGGATGGAAGGATGGAAAATATGCATTGGATAATGGATAGGGTATTGGAAGAATTGTTCTTGAGTGGATAGAAATGTTGGCAAGATCGACATTGGCACACACCTTGAGGGGTGATGGACTGATGGAGGAAAAATAGATATCAGATTGTGAGATTTGGATGGAGGAATAGCTTGGGATTTTGGGACATAAGGGCCCAAAATGGAAGAAGAAGGTGGTGGAGAAATAGACTTGGAAGGTCTGGATGGAGGAGTAGCAACTTTGGATGCCAAGTTGGATGTTTCTTTAGGCTTTTGTGCTTCAAGGAGCCGCTTAGGGATCCACATGGTTTTTGATTTTTCATGCTTTTGCGGTTCCTTAGAGTGCATTGCTTGCACAAGGGATTTAGGAACCCATATATATTTTGACTTTGCTGTATTTTGCTCAATGGACCTTTGTGGCCTCTTGGATATTTCTTTTTCTTTATAGATCATATTTTTCTTTGTTTTGACATGTCAATTATATTGGACATGTTGATCCTTGAATACATGTAGATTGGTAGACTTATGATTCTTATACTTGGCATCCAAATTGCTTGGAAGAGGGAATGAATGTTGATGTGGATGGGAATGATATGGAGGCATGTGGGATGGATGGGAGGTTCTCCAAGATGTGTGCCTTTTCTGATGTTGCATAGGAGATGGAGGGATATAGGGACCTAGAATGGATGGAAGTGATGATGGGGAAGGTGGACATTTGGATTTTGACTTTGAAGGGATACCAACGCCTTGAGTGTGAGCTCTGTAGCCATGACCATTAGTATATTCTTTGATATGGAGGGGTTCTTGCTCATGGAGGTCTACTCCTTTGCCTTTATGAATATCTTGACTTGTAGGAGACTCTTTTCTTCGGGACGAAGATGCAAGTCCATTATGAGGTGGATATGATATGCGAGAAATAATGAGATCTTGAAGTGGATCGGATTGCACTAAAGTGGAAGAACCCATTATGAATGTTGAGGGTTCATGAACATCTTGCACTGACATGTTAGAATCATGAGGAGTATCAGGATCATGAGGGGGATTAGGATTGTGTAGTGGACATGGTTCAATGATAGGCTCTTCAAGAGATGGAATGGGAGGAATAATGGGATCATCACAAGAAATACGATCTTGGAGTGGATATGCTGGATTAGGATGTGGAGATGGAGGAACAAGATGATCTTGTGAAGGATCTGAAGGAATAATTTGATCTTGACAAGGAGGAAGATCATTGGAATCCTCTTTAAAGGTGCTTTGCTCTTGACCTTCAATGGGATCATCGGAAAGGATGGAAATGATATCTTGATCTTTCTCAGGAAGTGGAATGTCAATGGGATTTGAAAGGGCATTTTTTTCTTGGAATAGAAGGGGATCGTTTGGGATTGGATGGACTGGGATATCTTGATCTTGCTCAAGGAATGGAGTGTCAATAGGACTTTGGATAGGATGGACAAGAATAGGGGAATCATTGCGAGTGTCTAGGGAAATGGGATCCTGGTCAACAATTGGATAGGATGATAAGGTTTCAGGATCTTGATCTTGATCTATTTTAAGACACGTTTCTTCATGCTCTAAATTATCCTCTTGACATGAGGTTGGACTTTTGATATGCATGGAGGATTCTGACAAGGGATCAATGGTTTGGCATGAAGGAGATGCACTTTGAACATTTGTGATGAATTTTGGCAAGGAATCAATGCTTGAATATGAGGAAGAGGGACTTCGAATGGGGTCCTCTAAAATAGGTAATGGCAATAAAGTGCATGGTGGCATTGGATCTTGTATTTCTGAAACATGACAAGGATGGACATCATGAATTGGATTATCTTGGCAATCAATTATGGATAGCTCTTGAATAATTGCATCCTTGGGTGTATTGTTTGATGAGGACAATATGGAAGGTTCTTGGGAAACTTCGAAAGGTGTAGGGATAGATGCCACTACAGAGTCAATTTGTTTGCGGGGGGATGAGGCATTGCTAGACATAAGTGTATTATTTTGATCTTCCTCAAAGAACTCACTTGGTAGTTTCCTTAAGAGCATTGCAATAGAGCCACCTTTCTTTCGAGGTTTTGACATGGTTGGATCTGGAATTTGAACTTGTTTGGCAAGGAGTTGGTCTTGGTTTAATGTCATGTTTTGATGTTGAACTAGATTTTGCTCAAATTGGTTTGACATGTTCAAAATTTGGCTTGGTGCATGTTGCAAGATTTGTTTTTGAATACTTGGTTGGGGTTGTTGACATTGATATTCCACCATTGGTTGAACCATTTGTTGACATTGTATAGTTGGTTGGACATATTGTTGAAATTGGACCATTGGTTGTGTTGGTTGTATATATTGGACCATTGGTTGTATTGGTTGAAAATCTGACTGATAGTAAACACCTTCTTGTTCTTGTTGTGGAGGCACATAATGTTGAAATTTATGTTGTCTCTTTTCTTGAAATTGTTTCATCATATCTATTTGGGAGAGGAGAGCTGGTATGTCTGATCGTTCAAGAAGAGATCTTACATCAATTGGCTCAATCTTTGGATTTTGACCTGGAAATTTTTGAAACACTTTGGACATTTGTGATCTATTCTTCACAATGTTTTTCACTCTTTGTTCCAATATCTCCTCTTCTTGAGCTAGTTTCTCCTCTAGTTTTTGTATTTGGAGACTTGTTTCATCATAAAGAGTTTGATTGATATTGCCTTGTTGTTGGGTTGGATAGAATTGTGATTGCATTGTCGGTTGATACGTCAAACTTTGTTGCATCATTGGTGCTTGGAACCTTGTTTCAATAGACATGTCACTATGCAAATGCAATATTTTTGGAATTTTTCAAGGATAGTGTATGATATGAAACTAAATGCAAACTAAATAGATGAAAATGCAATCTATGTTTTTGGTTGTTTTTGAAGATTTTGACAAACTTTTGAAATGCAAATCTAAGAGAGGGACCCTTAGGAAATTGGAATGATATCTAGACCTTAAAGGACAAAAGGACATAAGTGACAAAAGGACAAATGACAAAGTCTCCCCTATATGCTTGGATACTAAGCTAGGTTTGACCAAATGATATTGATGACAAAAGGACAAAAGATTTGATAAGGTCTAGACTTCTTAACAATGACTTAGGGTTTATCAAAGATTAGGATTACTCAAGGATGACAAAACCTAATTTTGGCACTATATGCAAAGGGACATTACTATGCAAGTGACCCTAGTATGATATGATAATGACCTAAGCTTAATGAAGAGACCTAGGGTATGCAATGTATGACAATGGTATGACTTTAATGCAAGAGGACATATGCAAATGGATGACTCTTATTGAAAAGAGTATGACTTAGGTGAAACCTAACCTTGGTACTTGACAAATGACTTTGCAAAATGCAACCTAGGATGAACCTAAATGTAAGTGACATGCATGTTAAGACAATATTTTGAACAATGTTTGACAACCATGTTTGAAAGTGAGTTTTTGAATCTTGTTGAACCTTTGTTGGATGAATGTCTCTTGTGTTTAAATCTTATGCTAGATCAATGTGTTTTGCTTTTGAAAGGGGATGCAATTCAACTTTTAACAATCAAAGAATACAAGATATTGCAACTTAGACTCAAGACAATCATGCTCATTTGCACATTTCTTATGGTAGGCAAAGACATTAGGTACTTGAGAGGTAGACTCATTATGAGATTCAAGGAGAATACATAGATGCTTGACCCCACGGGCTCCCCTCCACGACACTCACTTCTCAGGGCAGTCAAGCATAAGTCCCCATGGAATCTCCCCATGGCAAACTTAGTATCTCTTCCAAGTATCCGAATTTGTCCTTCTCAAGCAACTAGAAGGGTTTTTGGCCTCTAAAAACAAGGTGTTTAGTAAGGATTTCTGTTAAGCGTTACTCCTTGATGTCATGCAAGCATGATTGAGACATTAAGCCCATCAAGATACCAAACAAATGTAGTCACGCAAGCATGATTTAGACCAAGAGGCCCTACTTAGATGTTGATATGAGAAAGAGTCCAAGGGTCATCACTTCCCAAGTAACTGCAATTCCCGCGTAACACTTCCTTCAAAGCTTTCACTCATCGGGTATTTTTTTATAGTGAGTTAGAATGCCAAGGAATTCTAGCCGTACTCACTTTGGGTCGTTCCCTTCTCATGATTATCACTTGCTTACAAAAGCAAAGTGGTCGGGAAGGCAGACCCTCTAAATGTGACACACAATCAACAACACAAGCATGGTATCGAAGATCTGGATTTCTGATCACCCTAAGAAGGATGAGAGCATACTCTCCTACTCCAATGTCACACTTAACAATCAAAGCAAACAAATGTTCATTCCCACCTATTTATAAATCACTAAGTGCCTAATTAAAAATCTCAAACACACAGTTTGGTTGTTTCTCCAAGGCAACCTGCAAAACCCAAGTTAGGGGTTTGATTTGTTGTCTTTGACCATCGAATCTGCACAAAACATGTTAGTAGTTTGATTTGTAGTCTTTTCCATGCATATGCCAAGATTCTGTACAAATAATTAGTACCAAAATGCAAAGCACAGAAAACAGAATGCAAAAACACCAAAAATTTCAAGTAAAAACTGCATTTTTCACCTCTGTTCTGGACTTTACACAAGCGCAGAACTCATTACACAGGCGCAAGATGTCTGACACAAGTGTAGAATGTCACCTACACAAGCGCAAGATGCAGGACACAGGTGCAAGATGCAGGACACAGGCGCAGAAGTGTCCAGAATACCCTGCACGGCCCTGTTTTTGGGTTTTTGACCTGCAAAATCAACTTGAAAGCACTCCAAAACATAGTAAAGGGGTTAGAAGGTTAGTATTCATGTCGGGTTCACCAATTAATGTAGCATCAGAATTTGGAATCATCAAAGCAATATATAAAAGGACATATCATTCATTATTAGCTCAATCACAAACACACATTGCAATGATCTAATCCTAAGCACACTCAATAGAGACATAGAAACAAAGCATTCAAAAGCAAAGATTCATGCAAACCAGATGACGATTTGGATGCTTCTTCCATGCGGCTCCATTGTTCTTCTTTCTTCTCCAAATAGGTTTGTTGTGGATCTCACCTTCAAGTGCATACACCTAATTATGAAAGCAAGATTGACATTCAAGAATACTCAAAGCGTAAGTTCAATAGTCTGATAAGAATTAAGAATCAAGGATCAAGGGGATTTGAGTGAAGAAATTCATCCAATTTATAGAGAAATTGGAGAAAAAGACAAGATTAGCATGAAATTGATATTAGAAGCAACTGATTTCAAAATTGGCACAATTGAGTGAAAAGAAGAAGGTTATGACACCTTCTATGTCATGAATTATGACATATTGCCAATGCAAAGCTTAGAGAACTAGGACCTTATGACATCTTGCTATGCCAAGAGTATGACGCATGAAGCACAAAAATAGGGAGAACTAGAGACAAGTTAATTAGGTGGAAATTGCAATTAGGAAAATAATGAAATAGGTGGAAATTAGGAATTAGGAAATAATGAAATTAGGAATTAAGAAATTGATGGAAATTAGAAATTAGTGAATTAATCAATAATTTTTTCATTTATTAATTAATTCATTCACAAAGAGGAATAATTAGTCAATTAAATAAATATATAATTGTAATGAGAAGAATTAGGATAAATAAGTAATTTACTAATCCTAAAGGAAGAAAATGATAAGCAAGGTTAAATGATTAAATCATGAAACCTTGGAAGATGAATTAGAAATGCAAGGATGACAATTAGGTCTTGACAAAGGATAGTTGATATTGATTCGATCATGATTTTGGATTGATAAATGATTTGATTGACAAATGCGCCAATTGACGAGGAACAATGACTAATTGATTCAAATTGACATGATTGAAAAGGATGACGATCGATGTCAAATCGATCGTAAAACGACGAGATTGACAAGTTGATAAGAGATTGACAAGATCGATCAAAATCATGATTAAAGATTGTTATCGACAAGACCAAATTCAAAAGCGAGATAAATGAAGAATGTAGAAGAAAGACTCGATCCTCGCAAATGATAAAAACCAAGTGCGTGACATAGGAGAAATGTTAATGCGATGCAAAAACCTAAAATGAGGCAATGCGCAAATGTTAAAGTATGATCCTGCAAGCGTTGACCATTTTTAGATGTCTACACTAATATACTCAAAAGTGGTCTTAGGTAGAGGTTTGGTAAAGATATCTGCAAGTTGATCCTTGGTAGAAACATACTCCAAGATAACATCTTTACTTTGAATTTTTTCCCTCAAGAAGTGATATTTTAATTCAATGTGCTTAGTCCTTGCATGCAAAACAAGATTTTTTGAAATGTTTATTACAATTGTATTATCACACAAAATATTTATAGGTTATGAGATTTCTATCTTCAAACCTTCCAAAATGTTCATCATCCACATAGCTTGTGTGCAATTCATATAAGCTGCTACATGCTCATCTTCAGTAGTAGATTGTGAAGTGTAACTCTTCTTTTTACTACTCCAAGAAACTAGCCTTCCTCCTAAAAAGAATGCTCCACTGGTAGTACTCCTCCGATCATCAATGTTTCCTACCCAATCAACATTTGTGTATGCTTTGAGATCAAAATTTCCACCATATGGATACTGTAACCCATAGTCAAAAGTACCTTTTAGATATCTAAAAATTCTCTTGGTTGGCATCAGATGTGCTTCCTTTGGATTCTTTTGAAATCTAGCAACAATACCAACTGCATGGGCAATATCCAGTGGACTATGAACAACATAGTGTAGTTTGCCAATAATTGACCTATATTCCTTTTCATCAATAGACTTAGATGCATCTTCCTTGGACAATTTACAATCTGTAACCATTGGGGTTCCAACTAGTTTACAGTCACTCATACCGAAAGTTTTCAAAACCCCTTTCATATACTTGGATTGAGTAATGAAAATACCATTCTTCATCTGATGTATCTATAAGCCTATGAAATTTTTTATTTCCCCTACTAATGACATCTCAAATTCATTCTTCATTACATCTGTAAAATAATTACTCATGTCATCATTACCTCCAAATATAATGTCATCTAAAAATACTTCACTAACCAATATTTTATCTCCTTTAGACTTGAGATAAATGTTGCTATCATCACTGGTTCTAGAAAAGCCTATCTTCATCAAATGAGTATGGAGCCATTCATACAATGCTCTAGGTGCCTGCTTTAATCCATATAAGGCTTTATGCAATTTGCATACCATGTCTTCCTTATATGTCAATGCATAACCATCAGGCTTCTCTATATAAACCTGTTCTTCCAGTATCCCATTCAAGAATACAAACTTAACATCCATCCGGTATACCTTGAACTTCTTATGAGCCACAAATACAAGCAATGTTCTGACACCTTCCAGTCTTGCTACTGGTGCAAAATTTTCTCCATAATCTTCTCCTTCTTTTTGTGCATAACCTTTGCATACTAATCTTGCCTTATTCTGAACTACAACACCATCTTCATTTAACTTGTTTTTGAACACCCATTTGGTACCTATAACATTATTGTTTACCAGTCAGGGTACTAGGGTCCAAGTGTCATTCTTCTCAATGTGGGCTTGAATTTCATCCTCAGAATATTACCTGCAATAAGTTAGTTTCACAAAATACAAATGGAAATGCATACAGGAAATGCAAATTCAACCAATGAAACTACATGAAATACATACTAAAATAAAACATTATTTTACCTTCATGATTTATGTCTCATTGTGTCCTAACTCCACTGTTCTTGGTTGCAGATGGTGTGCTCTCAGACAATGCACCGATGGCTTCCAAGATGGCATATGAAGAATGTACTGATAACTTGTAGTTAACTGATACTATGATATGCAAATACTACATGATTATGCTATATGATTATTTGCTATTTGCTTCAAGATTAAAACTCACAGATGCATAAGATTAGCTTGCAAAATGCACTTGAAGTCTCTTGAAGTCTAACTCTCTCTCAACTGAAGCTCTTGATTTTATAGACCTTGAGAGGATTAGATGATGTGGCTTAGATCAACGATCATGATCAAATCTACAAATTTGGATGGTTGTGAGCAAAGGTGAAGGTTGAGAGAAAGGGGGAAGGAGAAGACAAGTGACACTCATCTCAACTTGACTGGGTTGCTGACTGAGAGAATCTAGGGATGGTTAGAGGAAATTTAGGCATGATAGGACAAGTGGACTCAAGTCCTTCCTAAGATGTAGGGGGTGTTGGAGAGAATATAGGAAATGGTTATGAAATATGTGTACATACACAATATTCATTAATTTTGGTGGTTGAAGATAAATAATGAATTAATATTTAAGAAATATTAATTTCCTTAGCCACATGATTGATGAGTTGGCAAAGGGAAGATGAAGTGGAGATGGAGGGTGAGTTGGAAATGGGATTAAATAATTTTGAGAATTATTTAATATTTGAGACTATAGGATAGGAGAATAACCATTAAATATTGGATATTTAATTGATTGGAGGAGATAATTAAATATTAGATATTTAATTAATTAGAGGAATATGATAGATGAATTAATTAATAAAATATTAATTAATAGAAAGATACGAGAAATGAATTAAATAAATTAATCTTTTCAAATTAACTATTTAACAGAAGAATAATTATTAGATAAATATAAAGTATTTATTTAATTGCTCATAGCCAATTTTTATGTGTATACATTTTGCCCCTCTTTGAAATAATGTCAAGACAACATTGTTTCAAAGATTAAATCAAGTCTCGATAGTGCGCCTGATAGAGATAAAAATCCTGATTGTGTGCCCCCTCAGGAGATTGATCGTGAAATTGTTGAAAATTCTATTTTGAATGATTGATCTCATGATAATTGATAAAAATTTAGTCAATTAAATTCTTAAAAAAACAAATTAAATTTCCCCATTTGAAATTAATTACTCTTCAAATAGTAAATATAAAATTAACGAAGGTTAATTTTAATTTCATTATTATCCTTGTCAGCTTGTGGAGAAAATATTCTTGCTGAGGTGGTGAAATGGTGATTCCCATGGAGAATTATCGATTTGAGTGTGTTCCAACGACCTGTCAAGCATGGATATCTGGTAGGTATCTTATCTCGATCCTTGTTTGCAAGTTTTCATTCAAATTTTCATGTTTTAGGTACGTTTTTGAATTTTCAAAAAAAATTGAATTTTTTTGACATTAGGTTAGCGCAAATGTAATTTCTTTAGTGCAAATGCATTTAGGATTAGCGCAAATGCATGTTTTAGCGCAAATATCTATTTTGTTAGCGCATATGTTAAAGTTGTTAGCGCTTATGTATAGGATAGCGCAAATGCATCGTTTGTTAGCGCTTTTGCTCAAAAGGTTGCACTTTTGCGTGGGTTAGTGCGTATGCTTGTAGATTTAGCGCATTTGTTCAAAAAGATAGTGCATATGCACTATGTTAGCGCAAATGCCTTTAGATTTAGTGCAAATGCTCAATAGGATAGCACTTTTGCTCAGATTTGATGTTTTTGATAAGTGCAAAGGTTAAAAATCACTTTGATGATTAGATTTAACGCGTTTAATATGCATTGATGATGAAATAGGGTCTTGATTGAGTGATTGCATGATTGATAGATCTATAAATAGCTTTGATTGCTGGATTGATAGAGTAGATTTGATTAGCTTGATTGATAGAGTATTTTTTATTAGCTTGATTGATAGAGTAGCCTTGATTAGCATGATTGATAGAGTAGATTGCTTTGATTAGCTTGATTGATAGAGTAGTTTTAACTAGTTTGATTGATAGAGTAGATTGCTTTGATTAGCTTGATTGATAGAGTAGCTTTAATTAGCTTGATTGATAGAGTAGCTTTGATTAGCTTGATTGATAGATTGATAGAGTAGCTCTGATTAGCTTGATTTGATTGATTGATAGATGGATGATGATTCAATTTTGATTTGATAGATAGATAGATTTGATGATTGAGTTGATTTATCTTGAAAAATAGGAGAAACTTGATGTTCTCCAGTGTCGAGAGAAATTACCAGTAGTGCGTCATTTAGTTTCGGAGTTGACCCAGGCCAAGATTAGACATATAGATGCCTGTGGTTTATGCCATTTATTGTATATGCCTGAGATTATGCATAATAGAGGTTTATTGACGGTGTTGGCTGAGAGATGGCACAACGAGCATAACACTATCCACCTATCGACGGGTGAGATTAGTGTGACTCTTGACGATGTCTATAGGATTTTGCACATCCTAGTGACTGGCGAGCTAATGCAGTATGATTATCAGGATTAGGTTGGGATAGAGGCTTGCAGAGTCATGTTTGCTAATGAGAGCATTGGTAGAGGAGAGATCCGATGGGTAGATATGGTGATGTATTATGAGGCTCTTCCTGTAATTCTGGCTTGTTTGATTGGAGGATTTATATGTCCTGATAGGAGATCATGAGGTTTTTTCGGTTGGATGGAGTGAGATTCTCTTGAGTATGATGTAGCATCGTACTCGATATGATTGGGGTGTTTGCATGATAGCACACTTATATCATGGTCTTCACCAGGTAGTGTATGATGAGAGTGCAAGTTTGTCTACTGGGTGCACTTTATTGCAGATCTGGTGCTGGAAGCACATTGCTATTACTCGACCTATCCATCATAGAGTGCATGGAGAGAGGCAGCCATATGTGTATTTCTATGCAGGTATCCTTACTCAGCATAAGCTGGGTAAGATGGAGTATTGGCGTTGGGTGCTTGATTCATTGGACAACATTACTTGGAGACCATATCTTGATTGTGAGCCATGGATGGATAATGCACAGACATTACCATTTATCATGCAGAGTAGGTATCTCATTGGTCGGACTACTTTCATTGTTGAGCAACAGTTGATTGTTTGGATTTTGAGACAGTTTGGTATCATCTAGCCTATGCCTACTGGTGTGAGGATATATGCTCGATGGTACAGAGATAGGTGAGATTGGGGACCATCTTTGTCATTTGAGATTGCTTGTGCAGAGTTTGTTGCTACTCTGAGAGTTGCCTATGATATGAGATTACACATTCTTGATCCTGGGGTTACTGCAGAGTATGCCCAGTACATATTAGCTCATCCATTTCCTTATATTACTGATCCAGTAGATCCTCCTCCTAGCTTAGGAGATGATGATGATGATTCAGATTATCTAGTTGTTAGGAGACAGAGATGGAGATGAGAGCTCAAAACTGCTCATGAGGCTGGGGGAGGTGGTGATGGTAGGAGACCTGGATTGAGGGGAGGTCGACTGAGAGTTCGTGGATGACCATTTGGATCAGCTGGCAAGATTGAGAGAGCATGTCCTATGGGTGGGAGAGATGATGGGTGGATTGGTAGGGAGCATGGCAGGGAAGGCATGAGATCATCGAGAGGGTTGCCATTGACAGGAGGCAAGGTGATAGGACTTGATGGGGGTTGTAGGAGAGGTATAGATTTTGGTAAGATTCAGCACGATCCTAGGGTTATTGCAGCGCATGGTGGAGATGATGAGGATCCTAAGGATCATGTTCCCCTGATTAGATGACGGGTTTGGAGAGTTACTCAGACCAAGATTCTAGTAGTTGGTCAGGTTGGCGATGAGGGGATTGGGGTTCATGCACCATAGCAAGATGCACTAGTGCATGATATGCCAAAGCAGGATGCACTAGAGCATGATGTACCAGGGCAGGATACTATAGACATTCTGAGAGCACAGATTGATTAGCTTCGAGCATAGGTGCAGATTCTTATTGTAGCTAGGAAATTGGAAATCATCACAAGCAAATCAAAATACTAATCTAGCTCAATCACGAAAGCTAAAATGCAACGATCAATCCTAACACACTCAATAAAGACATGAAAAGAAAAACATTCAAAGCTAAAAACTAAGCAAACCAAATGCAGATCTGAATGTCTCCTTCATGTGGCTCCATTGTCCTTTTTTCTTCTCCAAATAGCCTTTTGTTTGTGGATCTCACCTTCAAGTGCATAAACCTAGTGTGAAAGAAAGATTGACATTGGCACAAGAATACTCAAAGCGTGATTGATTTGACGAAGTAATTCAAACAAGTGATTATCAGATAATCTGATTTATTAGATAATGTGATTAGGGGCCTTGATTGAAGAAATTCATCCAATTTATAGATATATTGGAGAAATGATCAAATTAGCATGATTCAATTCAAATGGAAATTGTAAATAAAAAATGTCAATTATGACAAATTATGACAAATTATGCACTTTCTATGCAAAATTGATTGATTGATAATTTATGACAAATTATGACAAATTTCTATGTCAAAAATTGATTGATTGTCAATTATGACAAATTATGACAAATTGAAATGTCATTCCCATGAAATTAGGAGAAAAATAAGAGAGAATTGAAATTAGGAATTAGAAAATTAGAAAATTAGAAAAAGAGGAAAATTAGGAATTAAGAAATTGATGAAAATTAGGAAATTAGGAATTAAGAGAAATTAAGTAAATCAATTAATAATTTGTCATTTATTAATTAATTCACAAAAAGAGGAATAATTAGTTAGCCAATTAAATAAACATTTAATTGTGACACGAAGACCTAGGATAAATAAATAAATTATTTAACCTAGAGGGAGAAATGACAAACAGGGTTAAATGAATAAAATCATGAAACCCTAAAAGATGAATTAGAAATGCGAGGATGACAATTAGGTCTTGACAAAGGATAATTGATATCGATTCGATTTGATCATGATTCTGACTTGATAAAAGACCAATACTGATAAATGATGTGATTGATAAATGCGCCAAATGACGAGGAACAATGACTAATTGATCGAAATTGACATAATTGAGAAAGATGATGATCGATGACAAATCGATCGCAAAATGACAAAATTGACAAGAAGACAAGGATCGATGACAAAATAGATTGCAAAATGACAAGATTGATGACAAATTGATCAAAAGACAAGGATCGATGACAAAATAGATTGCAAAATGACAAGATAATAAGATTGAAAATGATGACAAGATTGATAAGAGGACAAAACCCTAATTAGGATTGACGATGTCCAAAATGATGACAAATGAATATGTACATTGATGCGACAGGATAAGATTGACCAAAATCATGACTGAAGATTGCTACCAACAAGACCAAATTTGAAAGCGAGACAAATGAAGGATGTAGAAGAAGGACTCGATGCTCGCAAATGATAAAGACCAAGTGCGAATCATAGGAGAAATGTTAATGCGACGCAAAAACCCTAAAATAAGGCAATGCACAAATGTTAAAGTATGATTCCGCAAGCGTTGACCATTTTTAGGTGTCTACATTTTCCCCCTCTTTGAGTCAATGCGATTTCAAGCGTTGTTTCAAAGAACAATAATGAAAATGCCCCAGACATTGACAATGACATATGCATGCCCCCTCGAGGAATTGTCCGGCAACATGCAGAAAAGAGGCCAATTGATCGATAAAAATGATAATACATGATAGGATCGAATGGACTGCCAAGACTGACGGAAGAAATGTTAGTAAGAAGAACTGAAACAGAGGACAGTTAGAGATGAAGAAAAACTTGCTTTCAGTAATGCACTTTGTACGTGAGAACCTTTATTTTAATATAGCAAAATGGATGCATAGCATCATGGCATTGAAGGCCAGAGCTGAAATGCAACAGTTTTTGCGAAAGACAGACACATCACAGACAAATAGCAATCACAACAAAAAAGAAAGGGACCATGAACCATCCCGGTCACTCTAAATCACTTAGTGACATCATCAAGCAACATAGGAATATGATCGAAGCCAAAGATAAATCAGTAAAAAGATAAGATGCACAAATTCCAACAAGTCAAACAAACATCTTGATCTTCATTGTCAAAAGTTGAAAGTGCTGATAGGACGATCATGCTGTCTGGTTTTAGGACATGCAGTAACCCCATCTAAGATAGGACATAGTCTGGTTTCGAGTATACCACACCCTGTATAAGACCCATGATAGTAGAGACAAGGAAAAATGATTTTTGAGGTTGATTGATATGACAATTTTGATCAGTTTGAATGTCTGGTTTGATTGAAAAGTTCATCTATTTATGCATGATTTCAGTAAAGCACAATGTTTGATTGATTGCATGTCGTTGGATGTATACTCAGCGAGCTATCTATGCACAGAGGGGTTATTCATGTTTTTGTTTTGCTTTTCGATTTTTTACAATTTTTTTGTGTTCATTTTTTTAAGGACATTATTTGACTTTTTAGGAAGTTTTTCAGGACATTTTTTGATTTTTAGAGATTTTTTAGGACATTATTTGATTTTTAGGGATTTTGTCAGGACATTTTTCAATTTTTTTGAATTACTTTAGGACATTTTTCAATTTTTTTTTTTGGATTATTTCAGGACATTTTCCAATTTTTTTTTTGAATTATTTCAGGACATTTTTCAATTTTTTTGAATTATTTCAAGACATTTTTCAATTTTTATGATCTTTTTCAGGACATTTTGCAATTTTTAGGGATTTTTTTCATGATTTTAACCCCAGTGTCTAGCAAGGAAAGGAATATGACAGGTGAATAAATAGGCTTTTTGAAATGTTAGTGGATAGAGGGAAGACAAAGGCCTTTTATTATGGAGACAATACAGATGCAATTTTCAAGGGCTATGACATGATGGGACAAGAGACTGGATATGACAGTGTAAAGCAATGACACGGCATGAGGGACATATCAAGAGGTTTTCGAAACCATGTTTAAATTTTGTGTCCTTATGTCAGATCAAGATGAAGGAATGAAAAAGAGTGTATGGATAGTGATAAGATATGGATAGGATAAGCAAGACCAAGAATAGATAAGGGACATGGATTGAAGGTCAGGATAGGCTAAGGGATAGTGGCAGAAGCTAGGGAATATGGATGAAAAGTTATAATAAGAAAATGGATAAATACCAAAATCTATGATAGACTAAAAGCTGCAAACAAGATGCATGATGCTCATGACGATCATCAGCCTTGTCAAGATCAAAGGTGGAAAGAGGAAATTGGACATGAGGGACGATAGGATAATGAAGGGCAATAGGTTATGGAGGAAACTTGCCCCCAAGTGTGGTGTGCAAGAAGTTCATAAATTACGCATGATGCCTATTTGCTAGGTTTTCATCACGGTACTTGCCCAAGGTGCCTATTTGCCAGGTTTTCACTAGTGGACGAATTATTTTTGCTTTCTTTTTTTTTTTTGTCTTTTCTTTTTTGTTTCACTTTTTTTTTTTTTTCAATTTTGACTTTTTCAATAGAAGATGGACACATGATAGGGGATGGAAGAAGGACTCAAGCGTCTTTTTTTTTTTTTTTTGGATAGTAGCCTTGAAAAAAATAGACCATGACCTTTAAAAGTATGCTCAAAGACGTTGGTAGGATAAGGACATGGAAAATAAGATGAAACTAAGGTGAGGATTTATGCAAAGGATTGGATCAAAGGGATGGAAGGATGGAAAATATGCATTGGATAATACGTAGGGTATTGGAAGAATTGGGCTTCAGTGAATGGAAATGAAGGCAAGATCGACATTGGCACACACCTTGATGGGTGGTGGATTGATGGAGGAAAAACGGATCTCAGATTGTGAGATTTGGATGGAGGAACAGCTTGGGATTTTGGGACATAAGGGCCGAAAACGGATGAAGAAGGTGATGGAGGAACAAATTTGAGAGGGTTGGATGGAGGAATAGCAACTTTGGATGCCAAGTTGGATGTTTCTTTAGGCTTTTGTGCTTCAAGGAGACGCTTAGGGATCCACATGGTTTTTGATTTTTCATGCTTTTGTAGTTCCTTGGAGTGCATTGCTTGCACAAGGGATTTAGGAACCCATATATATTTTGAATTTGCTTTATTTTGCTCAGTGGGCCTTTGTGGCCTTTTGGATATTTCTTTTTCTTTATAGATCATATTGTTCTTTGTTTTGACATGTTGATTATATTTGACATGTTGATCCTTGAATACATGTGGATTTCTAGACTTATGACTTTTATACTTGGCATCCAAATTGCTTGGAGGGGGAAAGGAATGCATGGATGGATATGAATGAAATGTAGTTCTTTTGGATGGATGGAGTTTACTCAAGGATGTGTGCCTTTGCTGACCTTGCATAGAGGACGAAGGGATATAAGGACCTAAGATGGATGGAAGGTATGATGGGGAAGGTGTAAGTTTTGATTTTGATGGAGGAATACCAATGTCTTGAGAGTGAGTTGTGTAGACATGACCCTTAAGATCTTCTTTGACATAAAGGGATTCTTGCTTATGGAGATCTACTCCTTTGCCTTTATGAATATCTTGACCTGTAGGATACTCTTTTCTTTGGGAAGAAGACGCGAGTCCATTATGAGGTGGATATGATATGAGAGAAATAATGAGATCTTGAAGTGGATCGGATTGCACCAAAGTGGAAGAACCCATTGTGCATGTCGAGGGTTCATGAACATCTTGCACTGACATGTTAGAATCATGAGGGGGATTAGGATCATAAGGGGGATTAGGATTGTGTAGTGGACATGGTTCAATGACAGGCTCTTCAAGAGATGGAATGGGAGAAATAATGGGATCATCAAAAGAAATGATATCTTGGAGTGGATATGGAGCATTAAGACAAGGAGATGGAGGAACAAAAAGATCTTGTGGATGATCTAAAGGAATAATTTGATCTTGACAAGGAGGAAGATTATTGAAATCCTCTTTAAAGGTGCTTTGCTCTTGACTTTCAATGGGATCATCATAAAGGATGGAAAGGATATCTTGATCTTTCTCAGGAAGTGGAATGTCAATGGGATTTGAAAGGACATTGTGTTCATGAAATGGAATGGGATCGTTTGGGATTGGATGGACTGGGATATCTTGATCTTGCCTGGGGAATGGAGTGTCCATAGGACTTTGGATAGGATGGACAAGAATAGGGGAATCATCGTGAGTGGCTGGGAAGATGAGATCCTGGTCAACAATTGGATGGGATGATAAGGTTTCGGGATCTTGATCTTGATCTTGTTTAGGACTCATTTCTTCTTGCTCTAATTTATCCTCTTGACATGGGGTTGGACTTTGGATATGCATGGGGGATTTTGGCAAGGGATCAATGTTTTGGCATGAAGGAAATGCACTTTGAACATTTGTGATGGATTTTGGCAAGGAATCAATGCTTGAACATGAAGAAGAGGGACTTTGAATGGGGTCCTCTAAAATAGGTAATGGCAATAAAGTGCATGGAGGAATTGGGTCTTGTATTTCTGAAACATGACAAGGATGTGCATCATGAATTGGATTATCTTGGCAATCAATTATGGATAGCCCTTGGATAATTGCATCCTTGGGTGTATTGTTTGATGAGGATAATATAGAAGGTTCTTGTAAAAATTCTAAAGGTGTAGGGATAGATGCCAGTGGAGAGTCAATTTGTTTGCAGGGAGATGAGGCATTGCTAGACATAAGTGTATTATCTTGATCTTCCTCAAAGAACTCACTTGGTAGTTTCCTTAAGATCATTGCAATAAAGCCACCTTTCTGTCGAGGTTTTGACATAGTTGTATCTAGAATTTGAACTTGTTTGGCAAGTAGTCGGTTCTGATTTGATGTCATGTTTTAATATTGGACTTGGTTCAATTGTTCTGACATGTTTGAAACTTGGGTTGGTGTGTGCTGCAACCTTTGTTTTTGAATGTTTGGTTGTGGTTGTTGACATTGATATGTTGATTGAACTTGTTGATATTCCACCATTGGTTGAACTATTTGTTGACATTGTATAGTTGGTTGGACATATTGTTGAAATTGGACCATTGGTTGTGTTGGTTGAATACGTTGGACAATTGGTTGAACCATTGGTTGTATTGGTTGAAAATCTGATTGATAGTAAACACCTTCTTGTTCTTGTTGTGGAGGCACATAATGTTGAAATTGATGTTGTCTCTTTTCTTGAAATTGTTTCATCATCTCTATTTGGGAGAGGAGAGCTGGTATGTCTGATTGTTCAAGAAGAGATCTTACATCAATTGGCTCAATCTTTGGATTTTGACTTGGAAATTTTTGAAACATTTTGGACATTTGTGATCTATTCTTCTCAATGTTTTTCACTCTTTGTTCCAATATCTCTGTTTCTTGAGCTAGTGTCTCCTCTAGTTTTTGTATTTGGACATTTACATCATCATGATAAGTTTGATCCAAGTTCTAAGACATGTAGAGATTGGATTGACATGATTGATTGCTCAATTGTGATGACATGGCTTCATAAGAAGGTTGAGACCTCATTTCAACAAACATGTCACTATGCAAATGCAATATTTTTGAAATTTTTCAAGGACAATATATGATATGCAACTAAATGCAAACTAAATAAATGAAGATGCAATCTATGGCAAGAATGCAATCTATGTTTTTGGTTGTTTTTCAAGATTTTGACAAACTTTTTAGAATGCAAATCTAAGAAAGAGACCCTTAGGAAATTGAAATGATGTCTAGACCTCAAAGGACAAAAGGACCAAGTGACAAAAGGACAAAATGACAAAGTCTCCCCTATATGCTTGGATACTAAGCTAGGTTTGACCAAATGACAATAATGACAAAAGACAAAAGTTTGATAAGGTCTAGACTTCTCAACAATGACTTAGGGTTTATCAAAGATTTGCATTACTCAAGTATGACGAAACTTAATTTTGACACTATATGCTAAGGGACAATTACTATGCAAATGACCCTAATATGATATGATAATGACCTAAGCTTAATGAAGAGACCTAGGGTATGCAAATATGAATGTATGACAATGGTGTTACTCTAATGCAAGAGGACACATGCAAATGGATGACCCTTATTGATATGTAAAGGAGTATGACCTAGGTGAAACCTAACCTTGGTGGTTGACAATGACTTTGCAAAATGCAAACCTAAGATGAACCTAAATCTAAGTGACATGAATGTTGAGACAAGATTTTGAACAATGTTTGACAACCATGTTTGAAGGTGTTTTTGAATTTTGTTGGATGAATGTCTCTTGTGTTTAACCTTGTTTTGAATCAATTTGTCTTGTTTTGGAAATGAGATGCAATTCAACTTTTGACAAGTAAAGAAGACAAGATATTTCAACTTAGACTCAAGACAATCATGCTCATTAACACATTTCTTATGGTAGGCAAGGACATTAGGTACTTGAGAGGTAGACTTGTTATGGGATTCAAGGAGAATACATAGATGCTTGACCCCACGGGCTCCCCTCCATGGCACTCACTTCTTAGGGCAGCCAAGCATCAGTCCCCATGGAAATCTCCCCATGGCGAACTTAGTATCTCTTCCAAGTATCCGAACTTGTCCTTCTCAAGCAACTAGAAGGGTTTTTGGCCTCTAAATACAAGGTGTTTAGTAAGGGTTTCTGTTAAGCGTTACTCATTGGTGTCACGCAAGCATGATTGAGACATTAAGCCCACCAAGATACCAAACAAATGTAGTCGCACAAGCACGATTTAGACCGTGAGGTCCTACTTAGATGTTGATATGAGAAAGAGTTCAAGGGTCATCACTTCCCAAGTAACTGCAATTCCCATGTAACCCTTCCTTCAAAGCTTTCGCTCATCAGGTATTTATTTATAGTGAGTTAGAATGCCAAGGTATTCTAGCCATACTCACTTTGGGTTGTTCCCTTCTCACGATTGTCACTTGCTTGCAAAAGCAAATGGTCGGGAAGGCAGGCCCTCTAAAGGTGACACACAATCAAAGACATGAGCATGGTATCGAAGATCTGGATTTTTGATCACCCTAAGAAGGATGAGAGCATACTCTCCTACTCCAATGTCAAACTCAACAATCAAATCAAACATACATTCATTCCATCCTATTTAGAAATCACTAGGTGCCTAAACATTAATTGCAAACACAAAGTTTAGTTGTAGTCCAAGGCAACTTGCAAAACCACCAAGTTAGAAGTTTGATATGGTTAGTCTTTGACTATTGAACCTGCACAAAAATGTGTTAGTAGTTTCATTTGTTTGTCTTTGCCATGCGTATGCCAAGGTTCTGCATAGAGAATCAGTACCAAAAAAAACCAAAAAGCAGAAATAGAATGCAAAACAAAACAATTTTCAAGTGAAAAACACTGTCTTTTACCTCCGTTTCTGGACTTTACATAGGCGCAGAAGTCTTGACACAAGCGCAGGATTGATTACAAAAGCGCAGGATACCTTACACAAGCGCAATTTTTTTTTTTTTTTTTTACACAAGCGCAGAATGCATTGACACAGGCACAAAACTCATAAAGATGCACATGTGTACCTTACACAGGTGCAGATTGTCTCACATAGGCACAGAAGTCCCCAGAAAACCCTGCATTACCTTGTTTCTTGGGTTTTTGACCTGCAAATCATCTCAAAAACACTCAAAAGCATGGTTAGGGGGTTAGTTCACGTCGGGTTCACCATTTAATGTAGCTAGGAAATCGGAAATCATCACAAGCAAATCAAAATACTAATCTAGCTCAATCACAAAAGCTCAAATGCAATGATCAATCCTAACACACTCAATAAAGACATGAAAAGAAAAACATTCAGAGCTAAAAACTAAGCAAACCAAATGCAGATCTGAATGTCTCCTTCATGTGGCTCCATTGTCCTTTTTTCTTCTCCAAATAGCCTTTTGTTTGTGGATCTCACCTTCAAGTGCATAAACCTAGTGTGAAAGAAAGATTGACATTGGCACAAGAATACTCAAAGCGTGATTGATTTGACGAAGTAATTCAAACAAGTGATTATCAGATAATCTGATTTATTAGATAATGTGATTAGGGGCCTTGACTGAATAAATTCATCCAATTTATAGATAAATTGGAGAAATGATCAATTAGCATGATTCAATTCAAATGGAAATTGTAAATCAAAAATGTCAATTATGACAAATTATGACAAATTATGCACTTTCTATGCAAAATTGATTGATTGATAATTTATGACAAATTATGACAAATTTCTATGTCAAAAATTGATTGATTGTCAATTATGACAAATTATGACAAATTGAAATGTCATTCCCATGAAATTAGGAGAAAAATAAGAGAGAATTGAAATTAGGAATTAGAAAATTAGAAAATTAGAAAAAGAGGAAAATTAGGAATTAAGAAATTGATGAAAATTAGGAAATTAGGAATTAAGAGAAATTAAGTAAATCAATTAATAATTTGTCATTTATTAATTAATTCACAAAAAGAGGAATAATTAGTTAGCCAATTAAATAAACATTTAATTGTGACACGAAGACCTAGGATAAATAAATAAATTATTTAACCTAGAGGGAGAAATGACAAACAGGGTTAAATGAATAAAATCATGAAACCCTAAAAGATGAATTAGAAATGCGAGGATGACAATTAGGTCTTGACAAAGGATAATTGATATCGATTCAATTTGATCATGATTCTGACTTGATAAAAGACCAATGCTGATAAATGATGTGATTGATAAATGCACCAAATGACGAGGAACAATGACTAATTGATCGAAATTGACATAATTGAGAAAGATGATGATTGATGACAAATCAATCGCAAAATGACAAAATTGACAAGAAGACAAGGATCGATGACAAAATAGATTGCAAAATGACAAGATTGATGACAAATTGATCAAAAGACAAGGATCGATGACAAAATAGATTGCAAAACGACAAGATAATAAGATTGAAAATGATGACAAGAGGACAAGGATCGATCGCATGATGACAAGATTGATAAGAGGACAAAACCCTAATTAGGATTGACGATGTCCAAAATGATGACAAATGAATATGCACATTGATGCGACATGATAAGATTGACCAAAATCATGACTGAAGATTGCTACCGACAAGACCAAATTCAAAAGTGAGACAAATGAAGGATGTAGAAGAAGGACTAGATGCTCGCAAATGATAAAGACCAAGTGCGAATCATAGGAGAAATGTTAATGTGACGCAAAAACCCTAAAATAAGGCAATGCGCAAATGTTAAAGTATGATTTCGCAAGTGTTGACCATTTTTAGGTGTCTACACTTATCATTGAGCGGGATAGAGCTGTTAGGAGACAACAGGATACTTAGGGCCTTCTTGATCACATTGAGCAAGTTGGATCTAGGAATCTCTTTACTAACACTGTTAGAGAATTAGTTCGGGCCAGGAAGGAGACTTCCCACTAGCGACGATGATATGAGGAGGCAGTTACAGAGAGCCAGAGAGCCGGTAGTTATCATACCATCATGTTGATGGATACTAGCAGTGGTGGGGTCATGGGACCTCCTCAGAGGAGTGGTGATCATGGGAGATAGGCATCTAGAGGATCTTCTCACCCACAGCCACAGAGATGGATAGAGTCAGGTGGTAGTGGTACAGGATAGCCATGACTTGATTTGGAGCATTTGTATTGTTTATTTGATATCATTGTATACTTGGACTCTTATTGTTTTATGATGATCTATATGAGGACATGGACTCTATATGATGATGATCTTTTTATTATGCATGTTTTTGTTTTTGATGATGATCTATATGCTTTGATTATATGGATGCAGTGATTATATAGATGCAGTGATTATGATTATATGATGATGCCATGATAAATGCTTTTGTTTGATTTTTTTTTTTTGATGATCTTGGATGCATAATGAAAATGATTTCTATCTTAAATGATGCAAATGTAATGATCTATATGAAATGCAAGTGAATGATTGATGTCATTTATTTTATGATGATGCAAATGATCTATTTTTTGTATGTTTTTATATGTAATGCTTATGATGATTATGAATCTATATGAAATATTTTTTATTTTGATATGTAATGTTTATGAATCTAAGTGCAAAGATGCAACTAAATGATCATTTATAGAATGATAATGCAAACTATAATGATACACTACACGAATGAAATGCACTTAATTGAATGCCAATTAATGATAAAATGCAACTAAATGAATTGAATGATGATTAGAATTATTCTAAGAAATGAATGCACCTATAATGATTAAATGCAAATTGTTTTTGTTTGTCCAAGTATACTCAATCATTATTTATGACCATTGATTTGTTAATGAAATGATATGCTTATAATGCAACTAAATAATGAGCTAACTAAAAATTGTACTGTGATTCTTCATATGTTAACTCGTAATAGTGCTTTGATTTCATCATTGAGCTTTAAAATGTTGTAAGAAAATACAAGAAACTTGACATAATGATTCAAGATGACCTAAGTATTCCTTACATGGATTTTGATATAGCAAGTTAATACAAGCAACTTGATATAATGGATCAAGCTGACCCGAGTATTGCTTACAGAACAGACAAGGATAATCCCCTTTCATGCATGACTTGGAACGTCCTCTTTGATCTTTTGTAGATCATATCCTTAGACAAGTTCATACCATAGCAAGAGATAAACCACAAACAATAATAAAAGAAAATAATCATGCCCCATTACATAGAGTACATGATTAGCAATAAAATCAAGATATAAACATTGAATCTTGTATGTCATTCACATGTTCTTATGGTCAGTAACTAATATAATCATCTTGACAAATGATCTTTGATAATCCTTTGTTACTTGTTAGTTGATTCTTCAATTTCTAATTTGCATGATTCAGTTGTTGATGTAATGTCTTGATTTTTGTTGCTTTGTTGCTCGTTATCTATTTCAAAACCCTTGGTGTTTTTGGTTTTTAATGTTTTTTGAATGTTTTGGATTTTTCAAAGATTTAAAAGATTACCTTAGCAAAAGGAATTAGGATTTTGCCCCCAGCGGAATTTTTTTTTTTATTATGGATGTATGAATTGGTCAAGATCGAAACCATGGAGGAATAGAAATGCAGATATGATTGATTT